>NC_069502.1:762194454-762476954 GCF_027579735.1 Bombina bombina | reverse complement strand
TTCTATGTGTTTTTTTTTCACTTCTTTATTAGAGTTTGAACACTGCTGATTTGCATTCTCAATTCCTTGGATATCTTTTTATATCCCTTTCCTGTTTTATACAGTTCAACTACCTTTTTATCAGGGTCATTTGGGTAGTTTCTGTTGTCATTATGATTTTAAAAAAGTAAACACAGTTGATTGATAATAAATGAGCCAAACACTAACCATGAGTGAAAGAAAAGTTTTTGTGTTATCATTCATATTCTCTGAAAAATGGCCAAGAAATCATAAATTCTGCTAGGGTATGTAAACTTATGAGCACAACTGTGTGTGTGTGTATATATATATATATATATATATATATATATATATATATATATATATATATATATATATATATATATATATATATATATATATATATATATACATACAGGGAGTGCAGAATTATTAGGCAAATGAGTATTTTGACCACATCATCCTCTTTATGCATGTTGTCTTACTCCAAGCTGTATAGGCTCGAAAGCCTACTACCAATTAAGCATATTAGGTGATGTGCATCTCTGTAATGAGAAGGGGTGTGGTCTAATGACATCAACACCCTATATCAGGTGTGCATAATTATTAGGCAACTTCCTTTCCTTTGGCAAAATGGGTCAAAAGAAGGACTTGACAGGCTCAGAAAAGTCAAAAATAGTGAGATATCTTGCAAAGGGATGCAGCACTCTTAAAATTCCAAAGCTTCGGAAGCGTGATCATCGAACAATCAAGCGTTTCATTCAAAATAGTCAACAGGGTCGCAAGAAGCATGTGGAAAAACCAAGGCGCAAAATAACTGCCCATGAACTGAGAAAAGTCAAGCGTGCAGCTGCCAAGATGCCACTTGCCACCAGTTTGGCCATATTTCAGAGCTGCAACATCACTGGAGTGCCCAAAAGCACAAGGTGTGCAATACTCAGAGACATGGCCAAGGTAAGAAAGTCTGAAAGACGACCACCACTGAACAAGACACACAAGCTGAAACGTCAAGACTGGGCCAAGAAATATCTCAAGACTGATTTTTCTAAAGTTTTATGGACTGCTGAAATGAGAGTGAGTCTTGATGGGCCAGATGGATGGGCCCGTGGCTGGATTGGTAAAGGGCAGAGAGCTCCAGTCCGACTCAGACGCCAGCAAGGTGGAGGTGGAGTACTGGTTTGGGCTGGTATCATCAAAGATGAGCTTGTGGGGCCTTTTTGGGTTGAGGATGGAGTCAAGCTCAACTCCCAGTCCTACTGCCAGTTTCTGGAAGACACCTTCTTCAAGCAGTGGTACAGGAAGAAGTCTGCTTCCTTCAAGAAAAACATGATTTTCATGCAGGACAATGCTCCATCACACGCGTCCAAGTACTCCACAGCGTGGCTGGCAAGAAAGGGTATAAAAGAAGAAAATCTAATGACATGGCCTCCTTGTTCACCTGATCTGAACCCCATTGAGAACCTGTGGTCCATCATCAAATGTGAGATTTACAAGGAGGGAAAACAGTACACCTCTCTGAACAGTGTCTGGGAGGCTGTGGTTGCTGCTGCACGCAATGTTGATGGTGAACAGATCAAAACACTGACAGAATCCATGGATGGCAGGCTTTTGAGTGTCCTTGCAAAGAAAGGTGGCTATATTGGTCACTGATTTGTTTTTGTTTTGTTTTTGAATGTCAGAAATGTATATTTGTGAATGTTGAGATGTTATATTGGTTTCACTGGTAAAAATAAATAATTGAAATGGGTATATATTTGTTTTTTGTTAAGTTGCCTAATAATTATGCACAGTAATAGTCACCTGCACACACAGATATCCCCCTAAAATAGCTATAACTAAAAACAAACTAAAAACTACTTCCAAAACTATTCAGCTTTGATATTAATGAGTTTTTTGGGTTCATTGAGAACATGGTTGTTGTTCAATAATAAAATTAATCCTCAAAAATACAACTTGCCTAATAATTCTGCACTCCCTGTATATATATATACATATGTGTGTATATATATATATATATATATATATATATATATGTGTGTTTGTGTGTGTATATACAGTGTGTATATATATATATATATATATATATATACACTGTATGTGTGTGTATGTGTATATATATATATATATATATATATATATATGTAAACATATATATTATGTGATTATTATTGCTTTCATTTTACCATATTGAATAATACATAAAACTATTTAACTATAGCTAAATAGTAATAAACGTACTTCTAAAGTTTTTATTCTTCTAAGCAGGAGGCTCTCTTCAGTGCCCGTTTTAGCCCAGCTAGCTCTGGTGTACAGGTGAATCGAATATGGTATAAACCCGTGGAGCAGTTTATATTACCAGAGGTAAGAACAGCTCAGTTGTAATTTCCGTGTAGAAGAGGTATATATTTTATTGGATGTATCTTTTTAACACATTAAATAATTATTATTAAAACAACTTTATTTAATCTGTTTATTGTCATATAACACATAAAATCATGATATTTGATCTTTATTTTTTTTTAACTTATGTCTTTATTCAAATATTACAAAATTCAGTTTATTTGCCTTTGCCCTAGATAGATTAATAAAATGTCTACAGTATAGGATTCCTCTCACAATTCAACAGTCTTGATGACCATGTCTAATTTAAGAATGCATTTTTCATAGAAATATGCTGTCTTTTAATCCTTTTTATTAGAATTTTTTCCATTTGTTATCACTATCTTTGCACAAAATATTTATTACTTAATCTATTTTTAACATTTATTCTCTTAGGGTTTTGAAGGTACAGTTGTTTGGGAAAGCCATGACCCAGAAGGTTTAATATCAGGAAATGTACACCGTGTAGTTGTTAATGATGGAGGGGGAATGCTCAGGCTTACAACAGTAAGTACATTATAGAACTTGTCTTAAAGGGACAGTCTGCACCAGAATTTGCATTGTTTAAAAAGATAGATAATCCATTTATTACCCATTCCCTAGTTTTGCATAACTAACACAGTTATATTAATATATGTTTTACCTCTGTGATTACCTTGTATCTAAGCCTCTACAGACTGCCTCCTTATCTCAGTGCTTTTGACGGACATGCAGTTTAGCCAATAAGTGCAGACTCCTAAATAACTCCACAGGAGTAAGCACAATGTTATCTATATGACACACATAGTACTGTCTAACTGTGAAAAACTTTCAAAATGCTCTGAGCTAAGAGGCGGTTTTCAACGGTTTAAAAATCAGTTTGAACCAACTTAGGTTTAGCTTTTCAAAAATATCACCAACGGAACAAAGCAAATTTAATGATAAAAGTCAATTGGAAAGTTGTTTAAAATTGCATGCCCTATCTGAATCATGAAACTTTAATTTTGACTAGACTGTCCCTTTTAATTGTAAAATGGGAGTTCTGCATTCTGTAGTGTTCCTCTATCATATTCGTGCAAGTCCAACTGAAAATGAATTACTATGGATGAAGATATAATTTTGAACTTAAATGTTTTCTTTGTTTTAATGTTTTTTAATTTAAATATGCTGGATATAGCTATACATTTTCATGTTTTTTTTTTCTCGACTACCCCACATAGATGGTACTAAATGTAAAAGGATCTTGGGACGTTGATGATGGCATGTTTGATGGTACATAGTTTGGGAAAGATCGTCGTAAACATGCATTTCAATATGTAACATAAATAACAGGTCTTGAAAGTTTTAGCCCATTGTTATGGGAATGTCCTGGGTGATGGGTTTTAAAAACATAATTTATGTAAGAGTCCATGAGCTAGTGACGTATGGGATATACATTCCTACCAGGAGGGGCAAAGTTTCCCAAACCTCAAAATGCCTATAAATACACCCCCACCACACCCACAATTCAGTTAACCAATAGCCAAGAAGTGGGGTGATAAGAAAGGAGCGAAAGCATCAACAAGGAATTGGAATAATTGTGCTTTATATAAAAAAATCATAACAACCATAAAAAGGGTGGGCCTCATGGACTCTTGCCAATATGAAAGAAATGAATTTATCAGGTAAGTTCTTGCATAAATTATGTTTTCTTTCATGTAATTGGCAAGAGTCCATGAGCTAGTGACGTATGGGATAGCAAATACCCAAGATGTGGAACTCCACGCAAGAGTCACTAGAGAGGGAGGGATAAAAATAAAGACAGCCAATTCTGCTGAAAAATTAATCCACAACCCAAATCAAAAGTTTTAATCTTTATAATGAAAAAAACGGAAATTATAAGCAGAAGAATCAAACTGAAACAGCTGCTTGAAGTACTTTTCTACCAAAAACTGCTTCTGAAGAAGAGAAAACAGCAAAATGGTAGAATTTAGAAAAAGTATGCAAAGAAGACCAAGTTGTTGCTTTGCAAATCTGATCAACAGAAGCTTCATTCTTAAAAGCCCAGGAAGTAGAAACTGACCTAGTAGAATGAGCCATAATCCTCTGAGGTGGGGATTAACCCGACTCCAAATAAGCATGATGAATCAAAAGCTTTAACCAAGATGCCAAAGAAATGGCAGAAGCCTTCTGACCTTTCCTAAAACCAGAAAAGATAACAAATAGACTAGAAGTCTTTCTGAAATCTTAGTAGCTTCAACATAATATTTCAAAGCTCTTACCACATCCAAAGAATGTAAGGATCTTTCCAAAGAATTCTCAGGATTAGGACACAAGGAAGGGACAATAATTTCTCTACTAATGTTGTTAGAATTCACAACTTTAGGTAAAAATTTAAATGAAGTCCGCAAAACTGCCTTATCCTGATGAAAAATCAGAAAAGGAGACTCACAAGAAAGAGCAGATAATTCAGAAACTCTTCTAGCAGAAGAGATGGCCAAAAGGAACAATACTTTCCATGACAGTAATTTAAAGTCCAAAGAATGCATAGGCTCAAACGGAAGAGCCTGTAAAGCCCTCAGAACCAAATTAAGACTCCAAGGAGGAGAAATTGGCTTAATGACAGGCTTGATACGAACCAAAGCCTGAACAAAACAATGAATATCAGGAAGATTAGCAATTTTTCTGTGAAACAGCACAGAAAGAGCAGAGATTTGTCCTTCAAGGAACTTGCAGACAAACCCTTATCCAAACTATCCTGAAGAAACTGTAAAATCCTAGGAATTCTAAAAGAATGCCAAGAGAATTTATGAGAAGAGCATCATGAGATGTAAGTCTTCCAAACTCGATAATAAATCTTCCTAGACACAGAATTACGAGCCTGCAACATAGTACTAATCACTGAGTCAGAGAAACCTCTATGACTAAGCACTAAGCGTTTAATTTCTATACCATCAAATTTAATAATTTGAGTTCCTGACGGAAAAAACGAACCTTAAGATATAAGGTCTGGCCTTAATGGAAGTGACCAAGGTTGGCAACTGGACATTCGAACAAGAACCATATACCAAAACCTGAGCGGCCATGCTGGAGCCACCAGCAGCACAAACGATTGCTCCATGATGATTTTGAAAATCACTCTAAAAAGAAGAACCAGAGGCGAAAAATATAGGCAGGTTGATAACTCCAAGTGTCAATGCATACACTGCTTCCGCCTGAGGATCCCCGGACCTGGATAGGTACCTGGGAAGTTTCTTGTTTAGATGAGATGCCATCAGATCTATTTCTGGAAGCCCCCACATCTGAACAAATTGAAAAAACACATCTGGGTGAAGAGACCATTCTCCCGGATGTAAAGCTTAATTGACGGAGATAATCCGCTTCCCAATTGTCTATACCTGGGATATGGACAGCAGAAATTAGACAGGAGCTGGATTTAGCCCAAGCAAGTATCTGAGATACTTCTTTCACAGCCTAAGGACTGAGAGTCCCACCCTGATGATTGACATACACCACAGTTGTGACATTGTCTGTCTGAAAACCAATAAACGTCTCTCTCTTCAAAAAAGAAGCCAAAACGGAAGAACTCTGAGAAAACGCACGGAGTTCCAATTATTGAATGGTAATCTCGCCTCTTGAAATTTCCAAACCCCTTGTGTTGACAGAGATCCCCAGACAGCTTCCCAACCTAAAAGACTCGCATCTGTTGTGATCATGCTCCAGGTTGGATGAACCGAAGAGACCCTTAGGACTATATGATGGTGATCTAACCACCAAGTCAAAGATAGTTGAATATTGGGATTCAAAGATTTTAAGTGATATCCTAGAATAATCCCTGCACCATAAATTCAGCATAAAAAACTGGAAAGGTTTCATATGAAAATGAACAAAGGGAATCGAATCCAATGCTGCAGCCATGAGACCTAAAACTTCCATGCAAAAAACTTCTCACGGGTGGTTTTACTCTGAATCCTATTCTGTACCCCAATCTAAGAAGTTTGGACCGAATTGAATCAAACAAATTTAAAAAAGTCTTAACCTGCCCCTTACCAGCTAAGCTGGAATAAGAGCCGCACCTACATGCAAATTTGGGGGCTGACTTTGATCTTTTAAATGGCTTGAATTCATTCCATGTTGAAGAAAGCTTCTAATTATAAACATGATACTTGGGGAAGAATTAGGATTCCGTTCCTCATTAAGAACAAAAACGAATATAAGCTTAAGATTTACTCTTAGAACTTAATCTTGAAGCAAAAAAACTCCCTTCCCCAGAGTAACAGTTGAAAGAATAGAATCCAATTGTGAACCAAATAATTGATTACCTTGGAAAAAAAGAAATATGGATTTTAGAAATCAAAATGGCATTCCAAGATTTAAGTCACAAAGTTCTTCTAGCTAAAATAGCTAAAGACATAGATTTAACCTCAATTGTGAAAATATCAAAAAATGACGGCACAAATGAAATTATTAGCATGTTGATCAACTTAACAATGCTAAACAAATCATAATTCGATACTTGTTGCACTAAAGTATCCAACCAGAAAGTTGAAGCAGTTGCAACAACAGCCAAATAAATTGCAGGCCTAAGAAAAGGACCTGAAAATAAAATAATTTTCCTTAGATAAGATACAAGTTTCCCATCTGAAGAAACTTAAAAAAAATAAAAATACTATTTTCTATAGGAATAGTAGTATGTTTAGCAAGAGTAGAGATAGCCCAATTAACTTTGGGGATCTTTCCCCAAAACTCTAAACTAACTTCTGGCAAAGGATACAATTTAAAAACCTTAAATAAGGAATAAAAGAAGTCCCAGGCCTATTCCATTCCCTAGTATCAGGAACTGGAAAAAACCTCAGAAGAAACCACAGGAGGTTAATAAGCAGAATTTAAATGTTAGCTAGTCTTAAAATCAAAAGAACTAGTCTCCTCAATATCCAATATAATCAACACCCTTTCAACAAAGAACGAATGTACTCTATTTAAAAGTAAAAAATTAGATTTGTTAGTGTCAATATCTAATGAAGGATATTCTGAATGAGATAAATCATCATCAGAGAAGGATAATTCAGTATGTTGTCGGTCATTTGAAAATTCATCAACTAAATAGAAATTTAAAAAAGACCTATACATTTTATTAGAAGGCGGGATGGCAGACAAAGCCTTTAGGATAGAATCAGAAAAATATTCTTATAAATTCCTAGGTATATCTTGTACATTAGATGTAAAAGGAATAGCAATAGATAATGCATTAATACTAATGGACTCTGCATGTAAAAGTGTATCATGATAACTTATTACAAACCATAGCTAAAGATAAAAATTCATAACATTAAAATAAATGAACTTCGCTTTGGTAGGACTGATATCAGTCATCAGGAATCCAACAGTATTTTCTGATACAGGAGTTTTTGAGATATCTTGCAAATGGATTTGGATTTTAGAAATCAAAATGGCATTCCAAGATTTAAGTCACAAAGTTCTTCTAGCTAAAATAGCTAAAGACATAGATTTAACCTCAATTGTGAAAATATCAAAAAATGACGGCACAAAAGAAATTATTAGCATGTTGATCAACTTAACAATGCTAAACAAATCATAATTCGATACTTGTTGCACTAAAGTATCCAACCAGAAAGTTGAAGCAGTTGCAACAACAGCCAAATAAATTGCAGGCCTAAGAAAAGGACCTGAAAATAAAATAATTTTCCTTAGATAAGATACAAGTTTCCCATCTGAAGAAACTTAAAAAAAAAAAAAATACTATTTTCTATAGGAATAGTAGTACGTTTAGCAAGAGTAGAGATAGCCCAATTAACTTTGGGGATCTTTCCCCAAAACTCTAAACTAACTTCTGGCAAAGGATACAATTTAAAAACCTTAAATAAGGAATAAAAGAAGTCCCAGGCCTATTCCATTCCCTAGTATCAGGAACTGGAAAAAAACCTCAGAAGAAACCACAGGAGGTTAATAAGCAGAATTTAAATGTTAGCTAGTCTTAAAATCAAAAGAACTAGTCTCCTCAATATCCAATATAATCAACACCCTTTCAACAAAGAACGAATGTACTCTATTTAAAAGTAAAAAATTCGATTTGTTAGTGTCAATATCTGATGAAGGATATTCTGAATCAGATAAATCATCATCAGAGAAGGATAATTCAGTATGTTGTCGGTCATTTGAAAATTCATCAACTAAATAGAAATTTAAAAAAGACCTATACATTTTATTAGAAGGCGGGATGGCAGACAAAGCCTTTAGGATAGAATCAGAAAAATATTCTTATAAATTCCTAGGTATATCTTGTACATTAGATGTAAAAGGAATAGCAATAGATAATGCATTAATACTAATGGACTCTGCATGTAAAAGTGTATCATGATAACTTATTACAAACCATAGCTAAAGATAAAAATTCATAACATTAAAATAAATGAACTTCGCTTTGGTAGGACTGATATCAGTCATCAGGAATCCAACAGTATTTTCTGATACAGGAGTTTTTGAGATATCTTGCAAATGTAAGAGAAAAAAAACAACATATAAAGCAAAATATCAATTTCTTTAAATGACAGTTTCAGGAATGAGAAAAAAATGCAAACAAAATAAGCCTCTGAAAACCAGAAGCAGAATGAAATAGACTTAAATAATGTCAGAATCTGGCGCCAAGTATGATGCCCACAACTGACAAAATATTTTTTGGCGTCAAGAACGTCTGTAACAGACACGAGCGTCATAGATGACGCAACTACGTGAAAACTCTCAGCGTCAACTACGACGCCGGAAAAGACGTCATCGACGTCAAACAAACGTAAATCTCGCGACAAAAAAGTCTCGCGCCAAAAGTGACGCAATAAATTCTAGCATTTTTTGCACCCGCGAGCCTAACAGACCGCAATTTAGAAAAAAAGTCAAATGAAAAATTTTCAGGTAAGAATTTTTTTTATTTATATGCGTTTCCCAAAAATGAAACTGACAGTCTGTAAGAAGGAAATATACTGATTAACCTGAATCATGGCAAATATAAGTATAATGAAAATAATGGGAAGGGAAGAAGGGGGGCAAGAACGGTTTAGATAGCACTCGTTCCCTATATAAATAGTAATAGTATTGAAATCATTCAACTACTAAATGTATCAATCAGTTAAAAAACTTTACTTTATTAATCACTATTAAAGACCTAAATAATTATTACACAAGGCCCCTGAAAAATCGCTTATGCAAAATAGACTGCAATACCCAGAGATAGGATACAGCTCAAACCACCCCCCTGTATTCCTGGCCGGTAACAGGATACGCCGGCTTCAGGTGCCAGGGATGGCTGAGTGTTCCTGTAAAATCTCGTGCAGTCTATATCAAAGCGTAGGAGCGATATGATAACTATTATTAAAAACAAAAAGCCAAACTTGTAGCAGTTTAGTGTTTGTATTATCTTAAGATTAAAAGACATCACCTAAATGCACATTATTAGTGTGTACTATGTTATCAAGGTAGAGTATTTTGTTGTATTACAGGGCTAAGACAACTTCTATGTGCTTAGGTCAATTCTTTAAAAACTTAAGTATAACTCTCATATATTCATATTTTATGGTTAATTTTAAGTTTGAAACAAAACATAACATAATGCATGTCATACTAGTTCATATATAATTCTTATCCCACCGATTATTAACATATATCATTATGATCCAAAACTTGCATTTACTTCGGAATTCTGGGTGCACGTCTAGATAGAGATATTATATTGAAACTCTTACATAAGTACACTATTATTTACAGAATTATTTACAGTTGTATCGAGTTTCACAGGAAGACCCAAAAATTATTATTCTCATTCATGCCCTGTGGCATCACACAATTCAAATTAAATATCCATTTTGCTTCCTTTTGGAGCAAAATTGTTTCTATATCTCCTCCATGAATGCCTGAACGTAGGCTTTCTAAACCCCAACATCTGAACATATTAGTTTTGCCCTTATGATGGTATAGGAAATGTCTCGCCACACTTGTTATCTGTTTTCCATTTTTAGTATCTTTCTCAGCATTTCGAATATTGCTAAGATGTTCAGTCATCCTCTTTCCCATAGGTCTTGTGGTCATACCTACATATAATAAATTACAGCTGCAGGTTAAACAATATATGACATTTGAAGTTTTACAAGTTATGTGACTCTGGATGGTCCACCGTTTATTGAATCTGTCCATCATTACTTTCTTTTTTACCATGTGTGTACATATTTTACAATTTCCACATGCTATCGAACCTTTATAAAGAGGGGGCTTTTTGGCATTTCTGTCAAAGTGGCTTTGAGTTAACTGGTCACTCAGGTTGCCTGCTCTTCTGTACGTGAATTGGGGCTTTGTAGGGATTATAGAATTTAACTGGTCATCAGATTGTAAAATATGCCAGTGTTTAAGTATTATATTGGATACTTGATTGCTTTGACTGGAATATGTTGAGATAAATCTCAAAGAATTGAGATTATCCTCTGATTTTTTGGGTTCTAGTAATTCCTGTCTATTCTCATTCATAGCTCGCTTATAGGCTCTCTTTAAGGATTTCCTTGAATACCCTCGTTGTAGCAATCTATCTCTTAGTTCATTTGCTGCTTTTTGGAATGCTTCAATAGATGAGCTATTCCTGCGAATCCTTAGGTATTCCCCTATTGGCAGGCTTTTTATTGTGTTTGGATGATGAAAGCTCTGCGCATGCAAAATATTATTTGTTGCAGTGGGTTTCCTAAAGGAATCTGTTTCTAAGTGGTCATTCCCTTTTTTGATAACTAGATCCAGGAATTCCACCTTGTGGTCATCATGTGTCATGGTTAGAAATAGACCAAAAGAATTATTGTTAAGAAGCAAAATGAACTCATTGAGTGTTTGTATTGATCCCTCCCACACAAAGAAAATGTCATCTATATACCTGGACCAGTGGGTAATGTATTTGGTATACTGTAGGAGATTGCTGTTAAACACTACAGTCTCCTCCCACCAGCCCAGGTATATATTTGCATAAGTGGGGGCACAAGAAGTCCCCATTGCTGTTCCACACAACTGCAAAAAAAATCTCCCATCAAAAACAAAGTAATTATGATCCAAAGTGAATTCCAGTAAATCCATAATGAATTGTTTGGATTCGTTGGATAAAGTCTGATTCTTTGTTAAAAAGTGGGAAACAGCTCTACATCCCCATTGTTTATCAATACTTGTATAAAGTGACTCCACGTCACAAGTGACGAGAATCGATTGAGGGGTTATAGTCAGTGTATTCATCTTGTTAAGAATGTGCATTGTGTCCTTTGTGTAGGAGGGCAATGAATCTACAATGTACCTGAGTCTTGCATCCACATATTTAGAGGCCTTCTCCGTTAGAGACCCAATGCCTGAGACAATGGGTCTCCCTGGGGGGCATGTTTGATTTTTGTGGATTTTAGGTAATAGATAGAATGTTGCTATCTTGGGGTTTTTAACATCTAAGTATTGAAATTCCTTTTTATCAATAGTGCCATCAGCTGCCGCCTGTTTAATTAATCTATTATACGGTTTATGAAAATCTTCTGTTGGATTCCCAAAGAGACTTTTGTAGTTTTTAGGATTATGGAGTTGTTTTTTGACCTCGGCTATATACATTTCATTAGGCCATATAACAATATTCCCACCCTTGTCACTCTGTTTAATTTGGACATCAGTCCATTGATTTATTGATTTTAGTGCAAGTTTTTCTTGTTCAGATAGATTATTCAATGATTTATCAATATCTGAAGGGATAGCTAGTATATCCTTGCATACTAAATCTAAGAATGTAACGGTATTGTGAGAGGTACTTGTTGGTGGTATAAAGCTAGATTTGGTCTTTAAAATTTCACGCCATTTATTATCCTTTTCTGTTAGCTCATTTGGATTAGTTTCTGAATCCTCTAATAAAGAAATTAGGTTTTTAATAGTAGTAGCCTCATCAGCATCTAATCTAAGTGGGAAGAGGCATTAACTGAATGCTCGCTGAAACTCATAGGCTATCTTGTAGAGCATGAGAAAGATAAATTGAACGAATTAAATGAGGAAATAACTAAAATTGGGGAAGAATTAAAACAATATGAATTAAAGGAAGAGTTCCAAAAGTCTTATACAAAAACAAAGGAAGAAGTTGACAGATTTGCAAAATACATTGCTAAAAAAAAGAAAAGAAAATAGAGAGGGATCTGACAGACTATGCAAATAAATCTGTATATATGTGGAACACGAACAAATCCACTATTACAGATTCTGATTACTCTGATAAGGATTGTGACATTACAGATGGTGATAACTCAGAAGATGAGTTAAGACCTAAACCAATCCTTAAAAGAAGAATCACCCCACATAATATCAATGGAGACATCCCTTTAGGCGGAGAATCCGCAGAGGTAGGGGTAAACAAACCCAGAACAAGAAAACAAGTCAAGTTCCACCAAAAACCACCCACCAAAAAGAAACAAACCAAAAAGAACTGAATATTATTAATCTTTCAGACAAATCTCTAACCGAAATACAAATTTCAGTATTGAAAAAAGGTTTGTCATTTGTTCCAACAGCCACACTAGACAAGTTTGAAACCATAAAAGACGTACACCTCTTAAGAAATACTTTGCACCTAATAGAGAAATAGAAGGTTTAAATGCTGATGAGGCTACTACTATTAAAAACCTAATTTCTTTATTAGAGGATTCAGAAACTAATCCAAATGAGATAACAGAAAAGGATAATAAATGGCGTGAAATTTTAAAGACCAAATCTAGCTTTATACCACCAACAAGTACCTCTCACAATACCGGTACATTCTTAGATTTAGTATGCAAGGATATACTAGCTATCCCTTCAGATATTGATAAATCATTGAATAATCTATCTGAACAAGAAAAACTTGCACTAAAATCAATAAATCAATGGACTGATGTCCAAATTAAACAGAGTGACAAGGGTGGGAATATTGTTATATGGCCTAATGAAATGTATATAGCCGAGGTCAAAAAACAACTCCATAATCCTAAAAACTACAAAAGTCTCTTTGGGAATCCAACAGAAGATTTTCATAAACAGTATAATAGATTAATTAAACAGGCGGCAGCTGATGGCACTATTGATAAAAAGGAATTTCAATACTTAGATGTTAAAACCCCCAAGATAGCAACATTCTATCTATTACCTAAAATCCACAAAAATCAAACATGCCCCCCAGGGAGACCCATTGTCTCAGGCATTGGGTCTCTAACGGAGAAGGCCTCTAAATATGTGGATGCAAGACTCAGGTACATTGTAGATTCATTGCCCTCCTACACAAAGGACACGATGCACATTCTTAACAAGATGAATACACTGACTATAACCCCTCAATCGATTCTCGTCATTTGTGACGTGGAGTCACTATATACAAGTATTGATAAACAATGGGGATGTAGAGCTGTTTCCCACTTTTTAACAAAGAATCAGACTTTATCCAACGAATCCAAACAATTCATTATGGATTTACTGGAATTCACTTTGGATCATAATTACTTTGTTTTTGATGGGAGATTTTTTTTGCAGTTGTGTGGAACAGCAATGGGGACTTCTTGTGCCCCCACTTATGCAAATATATACCGGGCTGGTGGGAGGAGACTGTAGTGTTTAACAGCAATCTCCTACAGTATACCAAATACATTACCCACTGGTCCAGGTATATAGATGACATTTTCTTTGTGTGGGAGGGATCAATACAAACACTCAATGAGTTCATTTTGCTTCTTAACAATAATTCTTTTGGTCTATTTCTAACCATGACACATGATGACCACAAGGTGGAATTCCTGGATCTAGTTATCAAAAAAGGGAATGACCACTTAGAAACAGATTCCTTTAGGAAACCCACTGCAACAAATAATATTTTGCATGCGCAGAGCTTTCATCATCCAAACACAATAAAAAGCCCGGCAATAGGGGAATACCTAAGGATTCGCAGGAATAGCTCATCTATTGAAGCATTCCAAAAAGCAGCAAATGAACTAAGAGATAGATTGCTACAACAAGGGTATTCAAGGAAATCCTTAAAGAGAGCCTATCAGCGAGCTATGAATGAGAATAGACAGGAATTACTAGAACCCAAAAAATCAGAGGATAATCTCAATTCTTTGAGATTTATCTCAACATATTCCAGTCAAAGCAATCAAGTATCCAATATAATACTTAAACACTGGCATATTTTACAATCTGATGACCAGTTAAACTCTATAATCCCTACAAAGCCCCAATTCACGTACAGAAGAGCAGGCAACCTGAGTGACCAGTTAACTCAAAGCCACTTTGACAGAAATGCCAAAAAGCCCCCTCTTTATAAAGGTTCGATAGCATGTGGAAATTGTAAAATATGTACACACATGGTAAAAAAGAAAGTAATGATGGACAGATTCAATAAACGGTGGACGATCCAGAGTCACATAACTTGTAAAACTTCAAACGTCATATATTGTTTAACCTGCAGCTGTAATATATTATATGTAGGTATGACCACAAGACCTATGGGAAAGAGGATGACTGAACATCTTAGCAATATTCGAAATGCTGAGAAAGATACTAAAAATGGAAAACAGATAACAAGTGTGGCGAGACATTTCCTATACCATCATAAGGGCAAAACTAATACGTTCAGATGTTGGGGTTTAGAAAGCCTACGTTCAGGCATTCGTGGAGGAGATATAGAAACAATTTTGCTCCAAAAGGAAGCAAAATGGATATTTAATTTGAATTGTGTGATGCCACAGGGCATGAATGAGAATAATAATTTTTGGGTCTTCCTGTGAAACTCGATACAACTGTAAATAATTCTGTAAATAATAGTGTACTTATGTAAGAGTTTCAATATAATATCTCTATCTAGACGTGCACCCAGAATTCCGAAGTAAATGCAAGTTTTGGATCATAATGATATATGTTAATAATCGGTGAGATAAGAATTATATATGAACTAGTATGACATGCATTATGTTATGTTTTGTTTCAAACTTAAAATTAACCATAAAATATGAATATATGAGAGTTATACTTAAGTTTTTAAAGAATTGACCTAAGCACATAGAAGTTGTCTTAGCCCTGTAATACAACAAAATACTCTACCTTGATAACATAGTACACACTAATAATGTGCATTTAGGTGATGTCTTTTAATCTTAAGATAATACAAACACTATCTGATCACCATCTAAACAGTATTAGGTAAATCGGTTTCTTTGTTTGAACGATGGAAATTCATAATTGTAATTCTGTCCCACTAGAGCAGTATTTTACAAACCTTGTAACTTGGCTATATATATGCAAGCCATAGGATACATTGAATTTATGTCAATAGCGCTCTGAATCACAGTTCATAATATTATGTTTGACTCACAATAATGATTTTTTAACATATGGTCTCCATAATGCGTTTTACTAACAGGGATAAAAATATGATAACGAGTAGAAGTAATAGAGAGTAAAACGGGATAACATAGTCCATCACTCAACAAATTGTTGTCACTTTGTACTCGATATCGATATACACAGATTATTTCTTTAAATGGTGCACGCTAGTATAGTAGATATAGATGAGTGATGTAAGCAAATTGCTAAATTACCAGTTTAATTTGCAGAACAATGCAATGCAGTGCAACGCAGAACAACATATAACATATAGGTGAATCCTGATTGGGCACTAACATTGCATCCACAGCCATTCCGGAATAACCTATCATTGAAATGTGCCTGAGCAGTACAGCACTGATGATTGGCCCTAAGATGGGCGTGTACAATAGTTGTGCTCCTATTGGCCTTAGAGACACAGAACTGGGTTATTTAAAGCGTGTTCAGCTTCACACTCGGCTTGTCATTTCTAAGAAAACACATTGAGAAAGGCCGCTACTCGGCCGAAACGCGTTTGTGTGCTACTTTTAGCTTAAACTGCTACAAGTTTGGCTTTTTGTTTTTAATAATAGTTATCATATCGCTCCTACGCTTTGATATAGACTGCACGAGATTTTACAGGAACACTCAGCCATCCCTGGCACCTGAAGCCGGCGTATCCTGTTACCGGCCAGGAATACAGGGGAGTGGTTTGAGCTGTATCCTATCTCTGGGTATTGCAGTCTATTTTGCATAAGCGATTTTTCAGGGGCCTTGTGTAATAATTATTTAGGTCTTTAATAGTGATTAATAAAGTAAAGTTTTTTAACTGATTGATACATTTAGTAGTTGAATGATTTCAATACTATTACTATTTATATAGGGAACGAGTGCTATCTAAACCCTTCTTGCCCCCCTTCTTCCCTTCCCATTATTTTCATGTAACTAATTAAGGGTCAGCACCAGGGATTACTATATTCCCTTTTTCCCTATCATTACAGTCACTGTGCCAATTTTATATTTCCTTTTTCAAAATCAAATATAAGTATAAAACATATATTTAGAACTTTACATATAAAGTGCCAAACCATAGCTGAGAGTGTCATAAATAAAATAAGACTTACTTACCGAAAGACACTCATCTACATATAGTAGATAGCCAAACCAGTACTGAAACGAGAATCAGCAGAGGTAATGGTATATAAGAGTATATCGTCGATCTGAAAAGGGAGGTAGGAGAAGAATCTCTACGACCGATAACAGAGAACCTATGAAATAGATCCCCAATAGGATGACCATAGCATTCAAGAGGCAATACTCCCTTCACATCCCTCTGTCATTCACTGCACTCTGAGAGGAAAATCGGGCTTCAGCCTGCTGCGAAGCGCATATCAACGTAGAAATCTAGCACAAACTTACTTCACCACCTCCATAGGAGGCAAAGTTTGTAAAAACTGAATTGTGGGTGTGGTGAGGGGTGTATTTATAGGCATTTTGAGGTTTGGGAAACTTTGCCCCTCCTGGTAGGAATGTATATCCCATACGTCACTAGCTCATGGACTCTTGCCAATTACATGAAAGAAACAGCTATTTTAAAGTATATATGAAGTAACATAAATTTAATACCCTCCAGTAAATATAACAAGTTTGGAACACATTAAGGGGAAACTCATTTTAGTGTACAGTGTTTCTTTAATGGGGATTTTCTGTAGAAAATCATTAGACAAACGTTTCTAAAGGTGCAAATATTACATACTCTAATACGTTAATGTCCTATTAAAATAAAAGTTGTGTTCTTTTTTTATATCATGAATCACATAAATACATATTTTTCAGTTTCTTGAACTGTAGAAGCCTATTTTCTTTCGTAAGATGATGATTCCATAGGTGTCCATAATTTGGTATATATTTCCCGCCACCAGGGGGGAGGTACTATGAAAATAAGGTTTTGTTTTTTTTCTATCCTGATTTCTTGGGAGCTTAGACCTTACTTGAGACCCAGCAGCCCTTCCCAGCTTCATACATGGAAGAGTTGAAGTCGACTTTTACAAGATTCTGAGTGCAGCAAGGGTAAAGAAATACCTTTCTTGTGGCACTGCAGTACCTTAACGGGTGCTTCTGCTAGCCATAACTGCCCAAGGGCATTGTGGGGACCCCGTCCCTTAGCCTCTACCTGAGGGGTTGCAGGTATATTCACAAGTATCCTCTGCAGTATATTTACTTGCACTGGGTGGGCTCTCTGCTGGATCAGCAATCTGTGAGAGAGGAAGGCCTCAGCCTGCTGGTAAGACACAGTGGACGGGTGCTTCAGTCCAGGGGCTATCACTAGTACTTTCCATTTACGGGTAACAGATAGCTGGGGGTTTACAGCCTCACACTTGGCACTTTACCTATGAGCTTAACTTCAGAATTGTTGTTCTGGGGGCTCAGAAACTGTTTTCTCACTTTACTCTACTATCCCTTGACAGCTCAGACTTAAATATTTTGATTATTGTCTTTTTATATGGTAGCCTAGAATTCTGTAGTGTCTCTTTAAGAAAAACACAGACTGCATTGAGCAGTTAGTGGCTCAGCTCATTACGAATGTGGTTGGGGAAGGGAGCATAGGGGCAACTGGAGCAGCATGTTTTATTTGATTTTATTAGTGTTTTTTACTTTCTCTGTCAGGCCTCTGCCTCAATATCATTCCGATGGTAAGCTCCGCCCCTCCTTTTGGCACCCTTTTTCTCTCCCTCACTGGCAACAGTGGCTGACCGTTATTATACAGGGACAGTCCTTGGAAGTATTAGTGACCTGAAATCGAATTAGTCAACCCCTTCCCTTCTTCATTTATTTTAGAGTCATGTCTGCACCTCCGTTAAATGATAGACCCACCAGAAGAGACTTCTTACAAACTTAATACAGTCTATTATCCTTTTCTCCTCTGCAAAATGTTTTACTGTGGGCCAAATTAACCAGATGTATACTAATTGTGCCCTACAACTCCAGTTTCTGAACCAAAATCATTTCAAGACTTCTGACAGACATTTAGTGCCGATGCCTATCTTGTGGTTCAAGGGGTTTCCACTGATTTTTCCCTGATATTTAAAGCAAAACTATGACAGAATATTTGGTGATCATCCCCAAACCAAGTAAGCGTAAATGAAATCCTGGAGATTTATCCTCTGCCACCTGCTGTTCACAGGGCCCTGTATCTCAGAGTCGGTTACCATCTATCTTACAAAGCTCTGAATCTGCTGAGTCCCTGTCAGAGGGATCTGAAGGTGAAATTTCCTCTGATTGCAGAACCTGAGATTGATTCCACCTTTTTAGATTTAAAGATGAAAATATCTGTTTTCTGCTTCTAGGGTTTTAAATACTTTAGAGTTATTGGAGCCTACACCTGAAGATTCTAAGCCTGTAAATAAATTGAATCAGGTCTTTAAAACTCTGCCCAAGGTACCTAAGCACCAGATTTACAGATTACATAGCCAAAGAGTGGAAATGCCAGGCATTCCCTATGCACCCTCTAACAGGTTCAAAAGAATGTACCCACTTTCATAAAAGAAATCGGTGGCCACTTTAGCGAGACCCACTACTATTCCTATGGAGTATAGTTCTTCATTCAGGGATCCAGTGGACTGGAAATCTGAGTCTTTCCTTAGTAAACTGTTCTCTCAGATAGCCCTTCAGCTTAGACCTGCAGTTGCTATCACCTGCGTGGGCGTGGCCACAGCTGCATCCTACTAGTGTGATTCTCTTTCTCAGATGGTTTCTGGTCAATTTTTTGAGGATGTTGGCAATGGCATTAAGGTCCTTAAAATGGCAAATTATTTAATTTGTTATGCGGTCTTTGACATAATTAAGAATGATATCAAGAACATGTCCATTGCAGTGTTAAGGAGAGCCTTAAAGGGATATGAAACCCAAAAAAAATATTTCATGATTTAGATAGAACATGTGATTTTAAACAACTTTCTAATTTACTTCTATTATCAATTTTTCTTTGTTCTTTTTGTATCTTTTGTTGAAAAGCAGGGATGTAAGCTCAGGAGCCAGCCCATTTCTGGAACAATATATGGCAGTAGTTTTGCAAGAATGGTATCCATTTGCAAGAGCCCTATTTCCTGCCATGTAGTGCTCCAGATGCCTACCTAGGTATTTCTTTAACACAGAATATGCTGGGAATGAAGTAAATTTGATAATAAAAGTAAATTGGAAACCTATTTAAAATGGTATGCTCTGTCCGAATCACAAAAGACATTTTTTTTGTTTCATATCCCTTTAAGGACCTTTAAACTTAACATTTCAACAACACATAAAATGTTACATTATTGCAATATACATTCATTATTTATTTTGCAGCCTTTTGTTACTTTCTGCCAGGGAGGCTTGGGTTAATACTTTAAGGCAATTTATTTGAATGTTTGTTTCCTTTCCCTCCCTCCCTCCATAAGCTTCTATGGTGTCACATGCTTAAAAAATGTAGATTATCAGTTTTGCATCAACAATCATGATAGGCAAATCATTCTTTGCAACCAATTTGAATCAGTGCTAAACCACCTTAAGGTAATACAAGAGTGCAGGCTACCCCCAGTCTGCACATGTGCAAACGAACGGCAAGATTACGAGTTTTGCGTTATGGCTCATAACACTGCTTTTTCTCTACTGCTGCTATTACGAGTCTTGTAGGTACAGCTGTATCGCACACCTTTTTGGCCGTAACGCAACGTAACCACCGCACCTTTCAAAAAGTCCTTTTTCAATGGGACTTCCATAGCACTGGTATTACGAGTTTTGCCTGGGAGGCCAAAAAGTGGGCGGTACAGCCTATTCCAACAAGATTTGTACCGCCATCTAAAGTCAGTAGTTATGGGTTTTACGCTACAAAGCTGTAGCATAAAACTCATAACTAAAGTGTTACAAAGTAACTAAACACCCATAAACTACCTATTAACCCCTAAACCGAGGCCCTCCCGCATTGCAAATACTAAAATAAAATTATTAACCTCTATCTGCTGCTCCGGACATCGCCGCGACTATAATAAACATATTAACCCCTAAACCGCTGCATTTCCGCATCGCAAACACTAGTTAAAATTTATTAACCCCTAATCGCCTGCCCCCAACGTAGCCGCAGCCTACATACACTTATTAAACTCTAAACCTCTGGCCTCCCACATCACTAACACTAAATAAATATATTAACCCCTAAACCTAACCCTAAGTCTAACCCTAACACCACTAACTTTAATATAATTAAAATAAATCTAAATAAAAATTACTGTCATTAACTAAATAATTCCTATTTAAAACTAAATACCTATAAAATAAACCCTAAGCTAGCTACAATATAACTAATAGTTACATTGTAGCTATCTTAGGTTTTATTTTTATTTCACAGCTAAGTTTGTATTTATTTTAACTAGGTAGACTAGTTAGTAACTAGTTATTAACTATTTACTAACGACCTACTTAAAATAAATACAAAGTTACCTGTAAAATAAAATCTAACCTTCCTCACACTAACACCTAACATTACACTAAAATTAAATCAATTACATTAATTAAATACAATTAACTAAATTACAAAAAAGAGTAAAAACTAAATTACACAAAATAAAAAAAGAAATGATCAAATATTTAAACTAATTACACCTAATCTAATAGCCCTATCAAAATAAAAAAGCCCCCCCCCCCAACTAAAAAAAAAAAAAAAAAACCTAGCCTAAACTAAACTGTCAATGCCTTTTGCAGGGCATTGCCCCAAAGATATCAGCTCTTTTACCTGTAAAAGAAAATACAAACAACCCCCCAACAGTAAAACCCACCACCCACACAACCAAACCCCCCAAATAAAATCCTATCTAAAAAACCTAAGCTCCCCATTGCCCTAAAAAAGGCATTTGGATGGGCATTTAGCTCTTTTTTGTTGCCCTAAGTCCCTAATCTAAAAATAAAACCCAGCCAATAAACCCTTAAAAAAACCTAACACTAACCCTCGAAGATCCACTTGCAGTTTTTGAAGACCGAACATCCATCCTCATCCAGCCGGAAGAAGTCTTCATCCAAGCGGCAAGAAGTCCTCAACGAAGCCGGGAGAAGTCTTCATCCAAGCGGCAAGAAGTCATCCTCCAGGCGTGCAGAAGTCTTCATCCAGGCGGCATATTCTATCTTCATCCTTCCGACGCGGAGCGGCTACATCTTCAAGACATCCGGGGCAGAGCATCCTCTTCTTTCGATGGCTCTTGAAGAATGAAGTTTCCTTTAAATGACGTCATCCAAGATGGCGTCCCTTGAATTCCGATTGGCTGATAGAATTCTATCAGCCAATTGGAATTAAAGGGTAAAAAATCCTATTGGCTGATGCAATCAGCTAATAGGATTGAGCTTCAATCTTATTGACTGATCCAATCAGCCAATACGATTGAGCTCGCTTTCTATTGGCTGATTGGAACAATAGAATGCAAGCTCACTCCTATTGGCTGATTGGATCAGCCAATAGGATTGAAGGTCAATCCTATTGGCTGATTGCAATAGGATTTTTTACCCTTTAATTTCGATTGGCTGATAGAATTCTATCAGCCAATCGGAATTCAAGGGACGCCATCTCGGATGACGTCATTTAAAGGAAACTTCATTCTTCAAGAGCCAGCAAAAGAAGAGAATGCTCCGTGTCGGATGCCTTGAAGATGGAGCCGCTCTGCGTCGGAAGGATGAAGATAGAAGATGCCGTCTGGATGAAGACTTCTGCCCGCCTGGAGGACGACTTCTTGCCGCTTGGATGAAGACTTCGCCCGGCTTCGTTGAGGACTTCTTGCCGCTTGGATGAAGACTTCTCCCGGCTGGATGAGGATGGTTGTCTGGTCTTCAAAAACTATAAGTGGATCTTCAGGGGTTAGTGTTAGTTTTTTTTAAGGGTTTATTCAGTGGGTTTTATTTTTAGATTAGGGACTTTGAGCAGCGAAAAAGAGCTAAATGCCCTTTTAAGGGCAATGCCCATCCAAATGCCGTTTCAGGGCAATGGGGAGCTTAGGTTTTTTAGATAGGATTTTATTTGGGGGGTTTGGTTGTGTGGGTGGTGGGTTTTACTGTTAGGGGGGTTGTTTTTTTACAGGTAAAAGAGCTGATTTCTTTGGGGCAATGCCCCGCAAAAGGCCCTTTTAAGGGCTTTTGGCAGTTTAGTTTAGGCTAGGGTTTTTTTTATTTTGGGGGGGCTTTTTTATTTTGATAGGGCTATTAGATTAGGTGTAATTAGTTTAAATATTTGATCATTTCTTTTTTATTTTGTGTAAATTAGTGTTTTTTTTTGTGTGTAATTTAGTTAATTGTATTGAATGTCATTTATTTAATTTTAGTGTAATGTTAGGTGTTAGTGTAACTCAGGTTAGGTTTTATATTACAGGTAACTTTGTATTTATTTTAACTAGGTAGTAAATAGTTAATAACTATTTACTAACTAATCTACCTAGTTAAAATAAATACAAACTTACCTATAAAATAAAAATAAAACCTAAAATAGCTACAATGTAACTATTAGTTATATTTTAGCTAGCTTAGGGTTTATTTTACAGGTAAGTATTTAGTTTTAAATAGGAATTATTTAGGTAATAAAAGTAATTTTTATTTAGATTTATTTTAATTATATTAAAGTTAGGGGTGTTAGGGTTAGACTTAGGGTTAGGTTTAGGGGTTAATAAGTGATGTTGGAGGCCACAGGTTTAGGGGTTAATAAGTGTATTTAGGCTGCGGCGACGTTGGGGGCAGCAGATTAGGGGTTAATAATATTTAACTAGTGTTTGCGATGCAGGAGTGCGGCGGTTTAGGGGTTAATATGTTTATTATAGTGGCGGCGATGTTGGGGGCAGCAGATTAGGGGTTAATAAGTGTAATGTAGATGTCGGCGATGTTGGGGCCGGCAGATTAGTGGTTAAGAAGTGCAATGTAGGTGTCGGTGATGTCAGGGGCAACAGATTAGGGGTGTTTAGATTCAGGGTTTGTGTTAGGTTTAAACATAAATTTTCTTTCCCCATAGGAATCAATGGGGCTGCGTAACAGAGCTTTATGCTCCTTTATTGCAGGTGTTAGGTTTTTTTTTAGCCGGGTCTACCCATTGATGTCTATGGGGAAATTGTGCACGAGCACATAAAACCAGCTCAAAGCAGCGCTGGTATTTGTGTGCGGTTTGGAGCTCAACGCTGCCATATTGCCCACAAATGCAGGTTTTTGGAGAACCTGTAATAGCAGCGCTATTAAAGGTGAGCGGTGAAAATAACTTGCAAGTTATTACCAAGCCGCTCTTAACGCAAAACTCATAATCTGGCCGAGAGTTTGTACTATATCTGAATATTAGTTTATGATTATTTAGCAAAGGTTGTTTTGTTCTGGGGAAAATCAGTGAAAAGAATAAACATAAAAGAATATACTTTTTTGAAAAATAAACCTGCATTTTTCTTTGCAAACTTATTCTTATATATGAAGGTTTATAATCATGTAGTTTACAATTTGTGTTTAGTGTCCCTTTATGGTTTGAATCTTGGTCAGCTGATATGGTCTCTAAGAATAGACTGATGATGATTCCTTTTGAAGGGAAAAAGCTTTTTGGTTCTGAATTGGTTTCTATTGTTAAGATGGTCACTTGTGGAAAAGGAACCTTTCTACCTCAGGATAAGAAGTCTAAGGGGAAGTTCAGATAAGGAAATAGTTTTCATTCCTTTTTCTCTCCTAAAGATCCGAAGTCCTATATCAACCAAAAGTGTTACTCTTCCAAACCGTCCTGGAAGCCAGGATCTTCATGATCTAAGAACAAACCGACCAAAATGTCAAATTCCAACCAGAAATCTGCATGAAGGGACTGCCTCCTGTCCAGAAGATCTTTTGGTAGGAGGCAGATTCAGTTTCAGAAGGCCTGGTCTCGCACAGCTCAGGATCCCTGGGTTATCAACATCATATCCCAGCGTTATCGTATAGGCTTTCGGACCAGACCTCTTTGGGAACAGTTTCATCTGTCTCGCGTTCTAAAAGATCCTGTTAAGGCGACTGCCTTCCTACAATGTGTTCAAGATTTAGAGGGAGTAATTTATAGGTGTAATTCAACCTGTGCCAATATATCAACAAGGACAGGGTTTCAGTCGCAACGTCTTCATTGTCCCAAAAAAGGAGGGCACCTACCAATCTATCCTGGACTTAGACTCTGAACACATTTTTTTGTGTACCTTCCTTCAAAATGGAATCTATTTTTGCCTCTAGTTTAGGAAGGCCAATTTATGACAACCATAGATTTAAAGGGTGCTTAACTGCACATCCTAATTCACGGGGACCATTTCCAATTTCTAAGATTTGTGTTTCTCAACAAACATTACCAATTTTTGGCCCTCCCCTTTGGTTTGGCCACAGTCCTACACATCTTCATGAAAGTATTGTGGGCTCTCTTAGCATTGATCATAGCTCAGGGAATGTCCATTGCTCTTTATTTAGACGAAATTTTCATCCAAGCTCCTTCTCTTTCTCTGGCTAATGCTCATACCCACAGAATGGTCTCTTTCCTTCAGGAGCATGGCTGGAAAGTCTATGTGCCCAAAAGCTCCTTTTCTCCAGCCACAAGAGTGTTTGTTTTTCCTGAGAGTGACAATATATTCTGTTTGTTTCTCATAGATGCTCGCAGAACCAAACTTCAGACTGCTTGTTGTTCCCTACAGTATCCCCATCTGTAGCTGTGTATAGAATCAGTGGGTCTCATGGTAGCAGTGTCAGATGCCATACCTTTTGCTTGCTTTCATGTTCATCTTCTCTGAATGTCCATGCTTCAACAGTTGTCAAAAGACTGTTTTCAACTGGATCAGCAGATAGATCTTAGTTTTTCAGTCAAATTATCTCTCATGGTGTCCCTGTTTGACTCTTGGAGCATCTTTTCTTCGGCCTAATTGGACAGTAGTCACAACGGACGCAAGTGCGATTTTTCAGGACCTTCAGTCTTTGCTCCTTCACAAGCAAGCAGTTAAAATTAATTTGGTTTTAGTCAGACGTCACTGCTGTGGCGTACATAAGTCGTTATGGAGTGACTCGCAGTCCCTTAGCTATGCGAGAGGTATCTCACATTCTGTCTTGGGCGAAGGAAAAACCACTGCACGTTACCGGCCATTTACATTCCAGAAGTGAACAATTTGGAGGCAGATTACCTAAATTGTCAGTCCATTCATCCAGGAGAATGGTCTCTTCATCAGGACATGTTTAATCAATTGGTCCTGAGGTGGGTTCTAATGCAGGTGGCAGGGAAAGTATCCAACATATTATGGACGCCTATTGACTCTCATCATCCAGAAAGAAAGCAATTTATCGGTAAGAGACAAAATGTATTAACTGATTTGTGAATTCTAGTGAAATTTCTCATTTTGAAACTTGAAAGCCCATTTAAATTAATACATATTTTATTTGTATTTTTTAGGTTGACGAAGGATTGCTGCCTTATGAATTTACAGAGGGTGTTGAGGGTATTGCAGGAGGCTTTACCTATACCATTCATGGTAAGATTACAAATAGAGCATTAGAATGTGATATAGCTAATTACAAAAGTGTATTTGGTTTTTATGCTGCTCTAGGTACAGGGAAATCTCCTACATCCCATTTCGAAATTACTTTAGCCACATTTGCCTTGACGATTGTTCTAATTTAAAACATATTTAAAGCCATTTATACTGAACATGCTATGGTTTCAACTGCAGTGATAGCGGGTTTGCTGTGAGTTTACAACACCAGCTCCCAAATGCTCTTCTTTTCTTTCTTAATACAAGGAGTCCACAACTTTATTTCTTACTGTTGGGAAATACTGAACCTGGCCACCAGAAGGAGGCAAAGACACCCCAGCCAAAGGCTTAAATACCTCTCCCACTTCCCCTATCCCCCAGTCATTCTTTGCCTTTCGTCACAGGCAGATGGTAGAGAAGTGTCAGAAGATTTTGGAGTTGTTCTTCAGGAGGGATATATGCCTTTCGTTATGGGACTGGAGTTTTAAGTAGTCTTGTCAGCCTCTCAGTGAGAGCATTGACTAAAGTTAGAGTCTGGAGATGCAAGGAGAGTCTTTCTGCAAACCCATCCAGACTGCCCGCTAACAGCTCCTTAAGCAACCAGTGTTGACGAGTTTCACTGTCTGCTTCCTTCACTCAAGTCCATGTCAGGAGCGATGCTACAAGACTGTCGCACTTGAGAGGCTGTGTTTCTGTTCCACAGCATGGATTCTGGTAAGATCGTTTCAATTTTTACTTATGTTGAAATTGCTGAGGACACGGTCACATTGTAACTCCTTTTATCTTTATAGAATTGTGGGTTAATATCTCCTGAGGGAGGTTATTGAACAGTGGGGATTAATCAAATGTGTTTTCTTTGATTTATGTTGCTTTATGTGTGAGATTTATTTGGGCTCATAGACTGTTGTTATGCGGTAACGGAACATACAGGTATTTTACTTTCACTTTGAACACCACTCAGCTTGTAGCTTGGCACATTTTTTCTCATAGTAGGGGCAGTCCTGCATTGCGCACCACGTGACCGGGTCTAGCTGTTGGAGAGGTCGCTTCGTCTCTGGTTGCCTGGGTCTAGGAGGTGGTGAGTGCCCCAGTCATTGGGGGTATAAAGGTGCCGTTTTTTGTGAGAAATAAAAAGTTAATTTATTTATATCCTACTGTTGTTAGCACAAGCTATGGAGGATCCTGATATGCTTGAGGGTATTCCCTCTATTCCTAATAGTAATACCTGTTTATATTGTGAGGAGGCCTTGGTGTGCCCACCCTCTAAACTATATTCCTTATGCATCAACAAGGTTATTATATTTAAGAAGTTTAACCCCTTTAGTACTACTGAGCCGTTCACCTCAGAGGACTGGTCGTCCCATGAGGTGCGTACCCATCAATTATCTCCATTGTCACATGTGGCTTCCCATAGCACGCCTGATCCTCCGTCTGGAGGGAGCCTTTTACCATCAGACTTTACCACGCAGTTAAAAATGGCTGTGTCTGAGGCCCTTAAGGCTCTACCTCGCTCTGCTAAGCGCAAGGGAAAGGTTAAACATAGCTCTCTGGTCCAGGGGACATCCAGTGATTTGCTTGATTTGTCTGCCTCCAAGTATTCCAGGATGGGTCACACTCTGAGCTGTCAGAGGGTGAAATTTCTGGTTTGGAGTCTGCTACCTCTAGGCCTCCGGTTTGTGGAGGAGCCTGCCTTTAGATTTAAAATTTAACACCTATGTTTTCTTCTAAAGGAGGTTCTGTTGACATTAGAGGTTTCAGAGGCCAAGTTGCCTGACGAAGCTTTAATACCTTAATTAGACAGAGTGTACGAGGACAGGGTAGCCCCACTAACTTTTCCTGTCCCTGTAAAAATGGCGAATATTTTTAAAAATGAATGGGATAAAACATTATTCCCAGTCCCGGACTCTCAGCTGGAGTTATGTGGCTCCTTCCCTAAGGTGGATGGTGCTATCTCCACATTAGCTAAGTGTACTACTATCCCTCTTGAGGATAGCTCGTCTTTCAGCGAGCCGATGGATAAAAAGATGGAAACTTTTCTAAGAAAAATGTTTCAGCATACGGGTTATTTATTTCAACCGGCAGCAGCTTTTGCCTCGGTTGCTGGAGCTGTGGCCTACTGGTGCGACTCCTTATCGTAATTGAGCGAGGTGGAGGGTCCCCTCAATGTTATCCAAGACAGAATTAAGGCTTTGAGAATTGCGAATTATTTTATGTGTGCAGATTATTCGCCAGAATGCTAAAATCGCTGGTTTCTCAGTGCAGACGCATTGGGCGCTCTGACTGAAGTCCTGGTCTGTGGACATGACTTATAAGTCTAGACTACTTTCCCTCCCCTTTAAGGGAAACATTTTATTTGGTCCAGGCCTGGACTCCATTATCTCCACGGTTACAGGGGGCAAGGGCGCCTTCCTACCGGAGGATAAAAAGAACAAGTCTAAGGCCTAAAGTGGTTAAACACATTTCTAAATGTCGGCTCGTTCAAGATGGAGACAATAAGGTCCATTCTTCCTCTAGTTCAGGAAGGACAGTTCATGACCACTATAGATCTAAAGGATGCCTACTTTCACGTTCCAATCCACAGGGACCACTTCCAGTTCCTACGGTTTGCGTTCCTAGATCAGCACTTCCAGTTCATTGCATTTCCGTTTGGTCTAGTTATGGCCCCAATAATCTTTATAAAGGTTCTAGGAGCTCTCCTGGCTGTCCCCAGAACCCAAGGTATAGCAGTATCTCCCTACTTGGATGACATTCTGGTTCAAGCGCCATCCTTTCATCTAGCAGAGGACCATTCAGTATCTCTTCTCTCTCTTCTTCGATCACATGGATGGAAGATAAACTTAGAGAAGAGTTCTCTTATTCCATGCACCAGGGTAGGATTCCTGGGTATTATAATAGATTCAATTTCCTTGAGGATATTTCTAACCAACCAGAGAAGGTGCAAGCTAGCTTCGGCATGTCTGGCCCTATGGATATCCTTAAGGCCATCTGTGGCTCAGTGTATGGAGGTAATTGATCTCATGGTGTCCAGCATGGACATAATTCCTTTTGCCTGGTTCCGTCTCAGACCGCAACAGCTGTGCATGCTGAGACAGTGGAACAGCGATCATTCACATCTGTCAACAGATTTCCCTGGACAAGCGGTCGAGAAAATAACTCTCTTGGTGGCTCTGTCCAGATGATCTGTCCCGAGGGACATCCTTTCTCAGACCATCCTGGGATATTGTGACTATGGACGCGAGCCACTCGGGATGGGGAGCTGTTTGGGGTGCCAAGAAGGCACAGGGCCTGTGGCCTCCGGAGGAATGCTCCCTCCCGATCAATACCTTGGAGCTTTGAGCAAGCTACAATGCTCTGAAGGCTTAGCCTCTTCTGAGTTTGTCCCGGTTTATCAGATTCCAATCAGACAATATAACCTTGGTGGCTTACATCAACCATCAGGGGGGAACGAGAAGCTCCCTAGCAATGAGGGAAGTATTTTGGATTCTGGAGTGGGCGGAGGCCCACTGCTATTCGCTGTTAGCGATCCACATTCCGGGTGTGGACAACTGTGAAGCAGATTTTCTCAGCAGACAATCCTTTCATCCGAGGGAATGGTCTCTCCATCCTGAAGTGTTTGCGGAGATATGCTTCAGATGGGGGATGCCGGAGATAGATCTCATGGCGTCTCGTCTCAATACCAAATATGGGTCTAGGTCCAGGGATTCTCAGGCAGAGCTAATAGATGCATTAGCATTGCCTTGGAGGTTCAATCTAATCTACCTTTTTCCGCCATTACCTCTGCTTCCTCGCGTTGTGGCCCGCATCAAGCAGGAACAGGCGTCAGTAATACTGATTGCTCCATCATGGCCGTGAAGGACATGGTTCGCAAACCTAGTGAGGATGTCATCTTCTCCTCCATGGAAGATACCTTGTCGCAGGGATCTGCTGGAACAAGGTCATTCTGTTCATCAAAATCTAGATTCTCTGAGGCTGACTGCGTGGAGATTGAACACTTAGTCCTAGCCAAGAGAGGTTTTTCAAAGAGAGTTATTGATACTCTCATCCAAGCTCATAAGCCGGTTACTCCTGGCATCTATCATAAGGTGTGGAGAACCTACTTATTCTGGTGTGAAAAGCGTGGTTTTCCTTGGCATAAAGTTAAGGTTGCCAGGATTCTGCTGTTTCTCCAGGATGGTCTGGAGAAGGGTCTTTTGGCCAGTTCCTTGAGGGGACAGATTTCGGCCTTGTCTGTTTTACTGCACAAGAGGCTCTCTGAGCTTCCAGATGTTCAGCCTTTTGTTAGGGCTCTGATTAGGATCAGACCTGTTTTCAGATCTTCGGCTCCACCTTGGAGTCTGAATTGGGTTCTTAAAGTTTTGCAAAGGGCTCCGTTTGAGGCTATGCGTGAAATTGATATTAAATTGTTGTCCTGGAAGTTTCTCTTTCTACTGGCTATTGCCTCGGCATGCAGAGTATCTGAGATTGAAACCTTGCAATGTGAGCCTCCTTATCTGGTGTTCCATTCGGATAAGGCTGTCCTACGAACTAAGTTAGGGTTTCTCCGTAAAGTTGTGTCAGACTGTAACATCAACCAGGAGATTGTGGTCCCTTCTTTGTGTCCTATTCCTTCTTCTTTGAAGGAATGTTTACTTCATAATTTGGGCGTGGTTCGTACTTTGAAGTTTTATCTTTAAGCTACTAAGGATTTTAAACAAGCTTCTTCTTGTTTGTGTCATATTCTGAGAAGCGTAAGGGTCAAAGGGTCTCTTCGACTTCCTTATCTTTTTGGTTGAGGAGTCTTATCCGATTGGCCTATGAAACAGTGGGACATAGACTTCCCTTTAGAGAATTATGGCTCATTCTACTATAGCAGTGGCTTCCTCTTGGGCCTTTAAGAACAAGTCCTCTATGGAGCAGATTTGTAAGGCAGCTACCTGGTCTTCCTTACACACTTTTTCTAAATTCTACAAATTTGATATTTTTGCTTCTGCTGAAGCAGCCTTCAGGAGAAAGGGCACCACAGCCTGCAAAACCTCAGATTAGGGTCAGCCTCCTTTTTGTCCCTCCTGTTATTATTCAGTGTCCTCTAGAGCTTGGGTATAAGTTTCCCAACAGTAAGGAATGAAGCTGTGGACTCTCCTTGTGTTAAGAAGGAAAACATAAATTATGCTTACCAGATAATTTAATTTCCTTCTGTACAAGGAGAGTCCATAACTCCCACCCGTGCTTTTCTCCGATGGGCGGCCCCCTAAATTTTGTGTTTTCTTCTGACATTTTTTATACCCTGATATTTCTCCTACTGTTGCTTGTTCCCTCGGCAGAATGACTGGGGGATAGGGGAAGTGGGAGTGATATTTAAGCCTTTGGCTGGGGTGTCTTTGCCTCCTCCTGGTGGCCAGGTTCAGTATTTCCCAACAGTAAGGAATGACGCCGTGGACTCTCCTTGTACAGAAGGAAATTAACTTATCTGGTAAGCATAATTTATGTTTCCGGCACTTAAAGGGACAGTAAACACCAGAATTTGTTTTGTTTAACCCTTTGAGTGCTAAGCACTTTCCCACCTAGGTGCTAAGATTTTTTAATGTTTTTTTTTATTTTTCAATTTTTTTTTAACTTTTTTTTAAAACTTTTAATTATTTTTTTCAGACTCCCAAGACTTACACTGTTGGAAAGGTTACCTTTCCAATGGTGGGTCTTGGTGGTCTGTAGCTGCTTAGATGCCTGAGATACAGGCTTCTAAGCAGCATGCCCCAGGCTCCTATACTTAACATTGTTAAGTATAAATAAAGTTGCGTGGTGACGTCATCACGTTATTGCGCGTGACGTTGCCACGCAAAACGGGAAGCCCCTGCGATGCCTGTCACTATACAGGCATGATCGCCGGGGTAGGAGCGGTTGGGAGCCCCCAGATCTCTCCCTCAAGGTGGGAGAGTGCTAGTGACGGCTCTGAGCCGTCATTAGCACCAGAGTGAGAAACTCTGTGACGACTCAGAGCCATCATTAGCACTCAAAGGGTTAAAAAGGTAGATAATCCCTATATTACCCATTCCTCAATTTTGCATAACCATCTACCATCACAGTTATAATAATATACATTTTACCTCTGTGATTACCTTGTATCTATGCCTCTGCAAACTGCCCCCTTATTTCAGTTCTTTTGACAGACATTTTTAGCAAATCAGTGCTGACTCCTAGGAGCTTCATGTGCTTGAGCTCAATGTTATCTATATGAAACCCATGAACTAATGCCCTCTAGTGGTGAAAAACTGTCAAAATGCTTTCAGATTAGAGGCCGTCATCAAGGCCTAAGAAATTAGCATATGAACCTCCTAGATTTAGCTTTCAACTAAGAATACCAAGAGAACAAAGCAAAATTGGTAATAAAAGTAAATTGGCAAGTTGTTTAAAATTACATGCCCTATTTAAATCATGAGTTTTTTTTTTTTTTTTTACTTTACTGTCCCTTTAAAGGGACATAATACTCATATGCTAAATCACTTGAAACTGATGCAGTATAACTGTAAAAAGCTGACACCTGAGCATCTCTATGTAAAAAAGGAAGATATTTTACCACACAATCTCCTCAGCTCAGCAGAGTAAGTTCTGTGTAAAAAGTTATGCTTCACCTGCTCCCAGCTGCAGGTAAAAATAAAAAAAAATGAAGAAATGAACAGCAGCCAATTGGCATCAGCACTGCTGAGGTCATGAACTCTTACTGTGATCTCATGAGATTTGACTTAACTCTCATGAGATTTCATAGTAAGCTTCCTTTACCTGATTGGTGAAATAATATGAGAGTTCACGAGGCTCATCCCCTAAGCTGTCCCAGGACATACACACTAAAATGCTGCTTAGAAATCCTTTACAATGGGAGGTGGCTACTGAGGAACTTTTGAGGTAAAATATCTTTCTTTTTTACATAGAGATGTACAGGAGATATTTTCTAGTCAGCTTTTTACAGCTATGCTGCATCACTTTCAAGTGTTTAAACATTTGGGTATTATGGCCCTTTAATCTGATTTGCATACACTGTAGGCTTCAGGATTCATGCAGCTGCCTCCACAGTAAAAATTACTCCACATACAAAACAGCCTCCAACTGCAGCTAGCATTAAATATTCCATATTTGAATTGGTTAATTGCATACCACAGCAAAATCACTATAATGTAATGGTATTGCAGAAACAACTTAAACGAACATGAAACCCCAAATTTTCCTTTTATTATTCAGATGGAACATATAATTTTAAACAACTTTCCAATTTGCTTCTATTATCTAAGTTGATTAGTTCTTTTTGTATCCTTTGTTGAAAAACATCTGTTTAAGAATGTATGCTTTTGTCTGAATCATAAAAGAAAAAAAATAGGTTTCATGCCCCTTTAAGCTGATTCAGTTTGTTCCTGCATATCTTTCACATTATGGCATTTTTTGGTGTTTTATGATTTAAGCAATTACAATAGAGGAATATTTTTCTCAAGACTTAGTGGGATGCAATGTTGTATGTATGTTATTTTTTCAGCATGCCAAATCCACACTGATTCCTTCCTTTTTATTTCATGACAGCAACAAATGATAAAGTCCAACAAGTTTAATCATTTTTGCCTTACTTTAAAAATATTTTAAAGGGATAGAAAGGTCAAAATTGAAATCTGGATTTCAATTTCAAATAGAAGCATTTTTTCAATATACTTCCATGGGTGAAAATGTGTGTTGTAAAATAGAATACTATTTCTTTCATGTAATTAGCAAGAGTCCATGAGCTAGTGACGTATGGGATATACATTCCTACCAGGAGGGGCAAAGTTTCCCAAACCTCAAAATGCCTATAAATACACCCCTCACCACACCCACAAATCAGTTTTACAAACTTTGCCTCCTGTGGAGGTGGTGAAGTAAGTTTGTGCTAGATTCTACGTTGATATGCGCTCCGCAGCAGGTTGGAGCCCGGTTTTCCTCTCAGCGTGCAGTGAATGTCAGAGGGATGTGAGGAGAGTATTGCCTATTTGAATTCAATGATCTCCTTCTACGGGGTCTATTTCATAGGTTCTCTGTTATCGGTCATAGAGATTCATCTCTTACCTCCCTTTTCAGATCGACGATATTCTCTTATATATACCATTACCTCTACTGATTCTCGTTTCAGTACTGGTTTGGCTTTCTACTACATGTAGATGAGTGTCCTGGGGTAAGTAAGTCTTATTTTCTGTGACACTCTAAGCTATGGTTGGGCACTTTTATATAAAGTTCTAAATATTTGTGTTTAAACATTTATTTGCCTTGATTCAGGATGTTCAATATTCCTTATTTCAGACAGTCAGTTTCATTATTTGGGATAATGCATTTGAATAATCAATTTTTCTCTTACCTTAAAATTTGACTTTTTTCCCTGTGGGCTGTTAGGCTCGCGGGGGCTGAAAATGCTTCATTTTATTGCGTCATTTTTGGCGCTGACTTTTTTGGCGCAAAAAATTCTTTGTTATTTCCAGCGTCGTTCTTGTCACCGGAAGTTGCGTCATTTTTTTACGTTTTTGCGCCAAAGGTGTCGGCGTTACCAGATGTGGCTTCATTTTTTGGCGCTAAAAGCATTTAGGCGCCAAATAATGTGGGAGTCTTTTTTGGCCCTAAAAAAAAATAAGAGCGTCATTATTGTCTCCACATTATTTAAGTCTCATTGTTTATTTGCTTCTGGTTGCTAGAAGCTTGTTCACTGGCATTTTTCCCATTCCTGAAACTGTCATTTAAGGAATTTGATCAATTTTGATTTATATGTTGTTTTTTCTATTACATATTGCAAGATGTCTCAGATTGACCCTGAATCAGAAGATACTTCTGGAAAATCGCTGCCTGATGTTGGATCTACCAAAGTTAAGTGTATTTGCTGTAAACTTGTGGTATCTGTTCCTCCAGCTGTTGTTTGTAATGAATGTCATGACAAACTTGTTAATGCAGATAATATTTCTCCAACATTGGTGTGTCCGGTCCACGGCGTCATCCATAACTTGTGGGAATATTCTCTTCCCCAACAGGAAATGGCAAAGAGCACAGCAAAAGCTGTCCATATAGTCCCTCCTAGGCTCCGCCCACCCCAGTCATTCTCTTTGCCGTTGCACAGGCAACATCTCCACGGAGATGGTGAAGAGTATGTGGTGATTAGTTGTAGTTTTTTATTCTACTATCAAGAGTTTGTTATTTTAAAATAGTGCTGGTATGTACTATTTACTCTGAAACAGAAAAAGATGAAGAGTTCTGTTTGTGAGAGGAATATGATTTTAGCAGCAGTAACTAAAATCGTTTGCTGTTTCCACATAGGACTGTTGAGATGAAATAACTTCAGTTGGGGGAAACAGCAGACTTTTCTGCTTAAGGTATGACTAGCCATTTTTCTAACAAGACTGTGTAATGCTGGAAGGCTGTCATTCCCCTCATGGGGACCGGTAAGCCATATTCTTAATCAAACTGAATAAAGGGCTTAATGTGGGCTATAAAACTGGTAGATATTTTTATGGGCAAGATCGATTGCTTTATTTGGGCTTTTTATAAAGATTGATGTTGATATTCACACTTATAAAATTTGGGGAACGTTTTTTAACGTCAGGCACTGGTTTAGACACCTTTTCAGTCAGGAAGGGCCTTCCCTGTAGTAGGCTGAGCCTCATTTTCGCGCCATTACTGCGCAGTTTCTTTTGAGAGCAGGACATGCAGCTGCATGTGTGTGGGTCTGAAAATATTTGAAAAGGTTCCTAGAAGGCTTCATTTGGTATCGTATACCCCCTGGGTTTTGGTAAAGTCGCAGCAAAGGCTGTAGCTGGGACTGTAGAGGGGTTAAAACTTTAACCGGCTCCGGTTTCTTCATTTTAAGGGTTAAAGGTCTCAAATTTGGGGTGCAATGCTTTGAAAGCTTTAAGATACTTCATAGTTTTTCACATATTCAGTAATAAAGTGTGCACTGTTTAAAATTTAAAGAGACAGTAACAGTTTGGTTTAAAAACGGTTTTTGTACTTTATTGACAAGTTTAAGCCTGTTTAACATGTCTGTGCCTTCAGATAAGCTATGTTCTGTATGTATGGAAGCCAATGTGTCTCCCCCTTCAAAATTGTGTGATAATTGTGCCATAGCGTCCAAACAAAGTAAGGACAGTACTGCCACAGATAATAAAGTTACCCAAGATGATTCATCAGATGAAGGGAGTAGACATAGTTCTACATCATCTCCTTCTGTGTCTACACCAGTTTTGCCCACGCAGGAGGCCCCTAGTACTTCTAGCGCGCCAATGCTTATTACTATGCAACAATTGACAGCAGTAATGGATAACGCCATAGCAAATATTTTATCCAAAATGCCTGCATATCAGAGAAAGCGCGATTGCTCTGTTTTAAACACTGTAGAGCAGGAGGGCGCTGATGATAATTGCTCTGTCATACCCTCACACCAATCTGAAGGGGCCGTGAGGGAGGTTTTGTCAGATGGGGAAATTTCAGATTCAGGTAGAATTTCTCAACAGGCAGAACCTGATGTTGTGACATTTAAATTTAAATTAGAGCATCTCCGCGCACTGCTTAAGGAGGTGCTATCTACTCTGGATGATTGTGACAACCTGGTCATTCCAGAAAAATTGTGCAAGATGGACAAGTTCCTAGAGGTTCCGGTGCACCCCAACGCTTTTCCTATACCCAAGCGGGTGGCGGACATAGTGAATAAGGAGTGGGAGAAGCCCGACATACCTTTTGTTCCCCCTCCTATATTTAAGAAATTATTTCCTATGGTGGACCCCAGAAAGGACTTATGGCAGACAGTCCCTAAGGTCGAGGGGGCAGTTTCTACACTAGCCAAGCGCACTACTATTCCTATCGAGGATAATTGTGCTTTCAAAGATCCTATGGATAAAAAATTGGAGGGTTTGCTTAAAAAGATTTTTGTACAGCAAGGTTACCTCCTGCAACCTATTTCGTGCATTATTCCTGTCACTACAGCAGCGTGGTTCTGGTTCGAAGAACTAGAAAAGTCGCTCAGTAGAGAGACTCCGTATGAGGAGGTTATGGACAGGGTTCACGCACTTAAGTTAGCTAATTCCTTTATTTTAGATGCCGCTTTGCAGTTAGCTAGATTAGCGGCGAAAAATTCAGGGTTTGCAATTGTGGTGCGCAGAGCGCTCTGGCTAAAGTCTTGGTCAGCGGATGTATCTTCCAAGACAAAATTGCTTAATATCCCTTACAAGGGTAAAACTCTTTTTGGGCCAGAATTGAAAGAGATTATCTCAGACATCACTGGGGGTAAGGGCCACGCCCTCCCAGAAGATAGGCCTTTCAAGGCCAAGAATAAGTCTAATTTTCGTTCCTTTCGCAATTTCAGGAACGGACCGGCCTCCAACTCTGCAGCCTCTAGACAAGAGGGTAATGCTTCGCAAACCAAACCAGCTTGGAAACCGATGCAAGGCTGGAACAAGGGTAAGCAGGCCAAGAAACCTGCTGCTGCTAACAAGACAGCATGAAGGAGTAGCCCCCGATCCGGGACCGGATCTAGTAGGGGGCAGACTCTCTCTCTTCGCTCAGGCTTGGGCAAGAGATGTTCAGGATCCCTGGGCACTAGAAATAGTTTCTCAGGGTTATCTTCTGGAATTCAAGGAACTACCCCCAAGGGGAAGGTTCCACATGTCTCACTTATCCTCAAACTAAATAAAGAGACAGGCATTCTTACATTGTGTAGAAGACCTGTTAAAAATGGGAGTTATACACCCAGTTCCAACCGTGGAACAAGGAATGGGGTTTTACTCAAATCTGTTTGTGGTTCCCAAAAAAGAGGGAACTTTCAGACCAATTCTGGATTTAAAGTTCCTAAACAAATTTCTCAGAGTGCCATCGTTCAAAATGGAAACCTTTCGAACGATTTTACCTACAATCCAGGAGGGTCAATTTATGACTACCGTGGATCTAAAGGATGCGTATCTACATATTCCTATCCACAAAGATCATCATCAGTTCCTAAGGTTCGCCTTTCTGGACAAACATTACCAGTTTGTGGCTCTCCCATTCGGGCTAGCCACTGCTCCAAGGATTTTCACAAAGGTACTCGGGTCCCTTCTAGCGGTTCTAAGACCAAGGGGCATTGCAGTGGCACCTTACTTGGACGACATTCTGATACAAGCGTTGTCTCTTTCAAAGGCAAAGGCTCACACAGACATCGTTCTGGCCTTTCTCAGATCTCACGGATGGAAAGTGAACATAGAAAAAAGTTCCCTGTCCCCGTCGACAAGAGTTCCTTTCTTGGGGACAATAATAGATTCTTTAGAAATTAAGATTTTCCTGACAGATGTCAGAAAGTCGAAACTTCTAAACGCTTGTAAAGTTCTTCACTCTGTTCCACGACCTTCCATAGCTCAGTGCATGGAAGTAGTAGGGTTGATGGTTGCAGCAATGGACATAGTTCCTTTTGCGCGAATTCATCTAAGACCATTACAACTGTGCATGCTGAAACAGTGGAATGGGGACTATACAGACTTGTCTCCAGTGATTCAAGTAGATCAGAAGACCAGAGACTCACTCCGTTGGTGGCTAACCCAGGATCACCTGTCCGAGGGAATGAGCTTCCGCAGACCAGAGTGGGTCATCGTCACGACCGACGCCAGTCTAGTGGACTGGGGCGCGGTCTGGGACTCCCTGAAAGCTCAGGGGCTATGGTCTCGGGAAGAGTCTCTTCTCCCGATAAACATTCTGGAACTGAGAGCGATATTCAATACTCTCAGGGCTTGGCCTCAACTAGCAAAGGCCAGATTCATAAGATTCCAATCAGACAACATGACGACTGTTGCTTACATCAACCATCAGGGGGGAACAAGGAGTTCCCTGGCGATGAGAGAAGTGACCAAAATCATAAAATGGGCGGAGGATCACTCCTGCCACCTATCTGCGATCCACATCCCAGGAGTGGAAAACTGGGAGGCGGATTATCTGAGTCGTCAGACATTCCATCCGGGGGAGTGGGAACTCCATCCGGAGATCTTTGCCCAGTTGACTCAATTATGGGGCATTCCAGACATGGATCTGATGGCGTCTCGTCAGAACTTCAAGGTTCCTTGCTACGGGTCCAGATCCAGGGATCCCAAGGCGACTCTAGTGGATGCATTAGTAGCGCCTTGGACCTTCAACCTAGCTTATGTGTTTCCACCGTTTCCTCTCATTCCCAGGCTGGTAGCCAGGATCAAGCAGGAGAGGGCCTCTGTGATCTTGATAGCTCCTGCGTGGCCACGCAGGACTTGGTATGCAGTCCTGGTGAATATGTCATTGGCTCCACCATGGAAGCTACCTTTGAGACAGGATCTTCTAGTACAGGGTCCATTCGAACATCCAAATCTAGTTTCCCTCCAGCTAACGGCTTGGAAATTGAACGCTTGATTTTATCTAAGCGTGGGTTTTCGGATTCTGTAATAGATACTCTGGTACAAGCCAGAAAACCTGTAACTAGAAAAATTTACCATAAAATATGGAAAAGATATATCTGTTGGTGTGAATCCAAGGGATTCTCATGGAGTAAGATCAAAATTCCTAGGATCCTTTCCTTTCTCCAAGAAGGTTTGGATAAAGGATTATCAGCGAGTTCTCTAAAGGGACAGATTTCTGCTTTATCTGTCTTGTTACACAAACGACTGGCAGCTGTGCCTGATGTTCAAGCTTTTGTTCAGGCTTTGGTCAGGATCAAGCCTGTTTATAGACCTTTGACTCCTCCCTGGAGTCTGAATTAAGTTCTTTCAGTTCTTCAAGGGGTTCTGTTTGAACCTCTACATTCCATAGATATCAAGATGTTATCTTGGAAAGTTCTGTTTTTGGTTGCTATTTCTTCTGCTAGAAGAGTTATCTGCTTTGCAGTGTAATCCGCCCTATCTGGTGTTCCATTCAGATAAGGTTGTTTTGCGTACTAAACCTGGTTTCCTTCCAAAGGTTGTTTCCAACAAGAATATTAACCAGGAAATAGTTGTGCCTTCTTTGTGTCCGAATCCAGTTTCAAAGAAGGAACGTTTGTTACACAATTTAGATGTAGTTCGTGCTTTAAAGTTCTATTTAGAAGCAACAAAGGATTTCAGACAAACGTCTTCTCTGTTTGTCATTTATTCTGGCAAGAGGAGAGGTCAAAAAGCTACTGCTACCTCTCTTTCTTTTTGGCTGAAAAGCATCAACCGATTGGCTTACGAGACTGCCAGATGGCAGCCCCCTGAACGCATCACAGCTCACTCTACTAGGGCTGTGGCTTCCACATGGGCCTTCAAGAACGAGGCTTCTGTTGATCAGATATGTAAGGCAGCGACTTGGTCTTCCCTGCACACTTTGCCAAATTCTACAAATTTGATACTTTTGCTTCTTCAGAGGCTATTTTTGGGAGAAAGGTTTTGCAAGCCGTGGTGCCTTCTGTTTAGGTAACCTGATTGGCTCCCTCCCTTCATCCGTGTCCTAAAGCTTTGGTATTGGTTCCCACAAGTTATGGATGACGCCGTGGACCGGACACACCAATGTTGGAGAAAACAGAATTTATGCTTACCTGATAAATTACTTTCTCCAACGGTGTGTCCGGTCCACGGCCCGCCCTGGTTTTTTAATCAGGTTTGATGAATTTCTTTCTTTAACTACAGTCACCACGGCACCTTATGGTTTCTCCTGTTTTTTCTCCTGTCCGTCGGTCGAATGACTGGGGTGGGCGGAGCCTAGGAGGGACTTTATGGACAGCTTTTGCTGTGCTCTTTGCCATTTCCTGTTGGGGAAGAGAATATTCCCAGAAGTTATGGATGACGCCGTGGACCGGACACACCGTTGGAGAAAGTAATTTATCAGGTAAGCATAAATTCTGTTTTCCTTTAGTAATGTTACATTACCTGTTGCTGTTCCATCAACATCTAATACTCAGAGTGTTCCTGTTAACATAAGAGATTTTGCTTCTAAATCCATTAAGAAGGCTATGTCTGTTATTCCTCCTCCTAGTAAGCGTAAAAGGTCTTTTAAAACTTCTCATTTTTCAGATGAATTTTTAAATGAACATCATCATTCTGATTCTGATAATGTTTCCTCTGGTTCAGAGGATTCCGTTTCAGAGGTTGATGCTGATAAATCTTCATATTTATTCAAAATGGAATTTATTCGTTCTTTACTTAAAGAAGTCTTAATTGCATTAGAGATAGAGGACTCTGGTCCTCTTGATACTAAATCTAAACGTTTAAATAAGGTTTTTAAATCTCCTGTAGTTATTCCAGAAGTTTTTCCTGTCCCTGATGCTATTTCTGAAGTAATTTCCAGGGAATGGAATAATTTTGGGTAATTCATTCACTCCTTCTAAACGTTTTAAGCAATTATATCCTGTGCCATCTGACAGATTAGAGTTTTGGGACAAAATCCCTAAGGTTGATGGGGCTATCTCGACCCTTGCTAAACGTACTACTATTCCTACGGCAGATAGTACTTCCTTTAAGGATCCTTTAGATAGGAAAATTGAATCCTTACTAAGAAAAGCTTACTTATGTTCAGGTAATCTTCTTAGACCTGCTATATCTTTAGCGGATGTTGCTGCAGCTTCAACTTTTTGGTTGGAAGCTTTAGCGCAACAAGTAACAGATCATAATTCTCATAGCATTGTTAATCTTCTTCAACATGCTAATAATTTTATTTGTGATGCCATCTTTGATATCATTAGGGTTGATGTCAGGTATATGTCTCTAGCTATTTTAGCTAGAAGAGCTTTATGGCTTAAAACTTGGAATGCTGATATGTCTTCTAAGTCAACTTTGCTTTCCCTTTCTTTCCAGGGTAATAAATTATTTGGTTCACAGTTGGATTCTATTATTTCAACTGTTACTGGGGGGAAAGGAACTTTTTTACCACAGGATAAAAAATCTAAAGGTAAATTTAGGTCTACTAATCGTTTTCGTTCCTTTCGTCACAATAAGAAACAAAAGCCTGATCCTTCCCCTACAGGAGCAGTATCAGTTTGGAAACCATCTCCAGTCTGGAATAAATCCAAGCCTTTTAGAAAGCCAAAGCCAGCTCCCAAGTCAACATGAAGGTGCGGCCCTCATTCCAGCTCAGCTGGTAGGGGGCAGATTACGATTTTTCAAAGAAATTTGGATCAATTCGATTCACAATCTTTGGATTCAGAACATTGTTTCACAAGGGTACAGAATAGGCTTCAAGATAAGGCCTCATGCAAGAAGATTTTTTCTTTTCCGTGTCCCAGTAAATCCAGTGAAGGCTCAAGCATTTCTGAAATGTGTTTCAGATCTAGAGTTGGCTGGAGTAATTATGCCAGTTCCAGTTCTGGAACAGGGACGGGGGTTTTACCAAAGAAGGAGAATTCCTTCAGACCAGTTCTGGATTTAAAAATATTGAATCATTATGTAAGGATACCAACATTCAAAATGGTAACTATAAGGACTATTCTTCCTTTTGTTCAGCAAGGGCATTATATGTCCACAATAGATTTACAGGATGCATATCTGCATATTCCGATTCATCCAGATCACTATCAGTTTCTGAGATACTCTTTCCTAGACAAGCATTACCAGTTTGTGGCTCTGCCATTTGGCCTAGCAACAGCTCCAAGGATTTTTACAAAGGTTCTCGGTGCCCTTCTCTCTGTAATCAGAGAACAGGGTATTGTGGTATTTCCTTATTTGGACGATATCTTGGCACTTGCTCAGTCTTCACATTTAGCAGAATCTCATACGAATCGACTTGTATTGTTTCTTCGAGAACATGGTTGGAGGATCAATTTACCAAAAAGTTCATTGATTCCTCAGACAAGGGTAACCTTTTTAGGTTTCCAGATAGATTCAGTGTCCATGACTCTGTCTCTGACAGACAAGAGACGTCTAAAATTGGTTTCAGCTTGTCGAAACCTTCAGTCTCAATCATTCCCTTCGGTAGCCTTATGCATGGAAATTCTAGGTCTTATGACTGCTGCATCGGACGCGATCCCCTTTGCTCGTTTTCACATGCGACCTCTTCAGCTCTGTATGCTGAACCAGTGGTGCAGGGATTATACAAAGATATCTCAATTAATATCTTTAAAACCGATTGTACGACACTCTCTGACGTGGTGGACAGACCACCATCATTTAGTTCAGGGGGCTTCTTTTGTTCTTCCGACCTGGACTGTGATTTCAACAAATGCAAGTCTGACAGGTTGGGGAGCTGTTTTGGGGGTCTCTGATAGCACAAGGGGTTTGGGATTCTCAGGAGGTGAGATTACCAATCAACATTTTGGAACTCCGTGCAATTTTCAGAGCTCTTCAGTCATGGCCTCTTCTAAAGAGAGAGTCGTTCATTTGTTTTCAGACGGACAATGTCACAACCGTGGCATATGTCAATCATCAAGGAGGGACTCACAGTCCTCTGGCTATGAAAGAAGTATCTCGAATACTGGTATGGGCGGAATCCAGCTCCTGTCTAATTTCTGCGGTTCATATCCCAGGTATAGACAATTGGGAAGCGGATTATCTCAGTCGCCAAACGTTACATCCGGGCGAATGGTCTCTTCACCCAGAGGTATTTCTTCAGATTGTTCAAATGTGGGGACTTCCAGAAATAGATCTGATGGCTTCTCATCTAAACAAGAAGCTTCCCAGGTATCTGTCCAGATCCAGGGTTCCTCAAGCGGAGGCAGTGGATGCATTGTCACTTCCTTGGAAGTATCATCCTGCCTATATCTTTCCGCCTCTAGTTCTTCTTCCAAGAGAGATTTCCAAGATTCTAAAGGAGTGCTTGTTTGTTCTGCTGGTGGCTCCAGCATGGCCTCACAGGTTTTGGTATGCGGATCTTGTCCGGATGGCCACTTGCCAACCGTGGACTCTTCCGTTAAGACCAGACCTTCTATCGCAAGGTCCTTTTTTCCATCAGGATCTCAAATCCTTAAATTTGAAGGTATGGAGATTGAACGCTTGATTCTCAGTCATAGAGGTTTCTCTGACTCTGTGATTAATACTATGTTACAGGCTCGTAAAACTGTATCTAGGAAGATATATTATCGAGTCTGGAAGATTTACATTTCTTGGTGTTTTTCTCATAATTTTTCTTGGCATTCTTTTAGAATTCCTAGAATTTTACAGTTTCTTCAGGATGGTTTGGATAAAGGTTTGTCTGCAAGTTCCTTGAAAGGACAAATCTCTGCTCTTTCTGTTCTTTTTCACAGAAAGATTGCTAGTCTTCCTGATATTCATTGTTTTGTACAAGCTTTGGCTCGTATAAAACCTGTTAAGTCAATTTCTCCTCCTTGGAGTTTGAATTTGGTTCTGGGGGCTCTTCAAGCTCCTCCATTTGAACCCATGCATTCGCTGGAAATTAAATTACTTTCTTGGAAAGTTTTGTTTCTTTTGGCCATCTCTTCTGCTAGAAGAGTTTCTGAATTATCTGCTCTTTCTTGTGAGTCTCCTTTTCTGATTTTTCATCAGGATAAGGCGGTGTTGCGAACTTCTTTTAAATTTTTACCTAAGGTTGTGAATTCTAACATTGGTAGAGAAATTGTGGTTCCTTCATTGTGTCCTAATCCTAAGAATTCTAAGGAAAAGTCGTTGCATTCTTTGGATGTAGTTAGAGCTTTGAAATATTATGTTGAAGCTACTAAGGATTTCCGAAAGACTTCTAGTCTATTTGTTATCTTTTCCGGTTCTAGGAAAGGTCAGAAGGCTTCTGCCATTTCTTTGGCATCTTGGTTAAAATCTTTGATTCATCATGCTTATGTCGAGTCGGGTAAAACTCCGCCTCAAAGGATTACAGCTCATTCTACTAGGTCAGTTTCTACTTCCTGGGCGTTTAGGAATGAAGCTTCAATTGATCAGATTTGCAAAGCAGCCACTTGGTCTTCTTTGCATACTTTTGCTAAATTCTACCATTTTGATGTGTTTTCTTCTTCTGAAGCAGTTTTTGGTAGAAAAGTACTTCAGGCAACTGTTTCAGTTTGATTCTTCTGCTTATAATTTCAGTTTTTTTCATTATAAGATTTAAACTTTGTTTTGGGTGTGGATTTTTTTCAGCGGAATTGGCTGTCTTTATTTTATCCCTCCCTCTCTAGTGACTCTTGCGTGGAAGATCCACATCTTGGGTAGTCATTATCCCATACGTCACTAGCTCATGGACTCTTGCTAATTACATGAAAGAAAACATAATTTATGTAAGAACTTACCTGATAAATTAATTTCTTTCATATTAGAGTCCATGAGGCCCACCTTTTTTTGTGGTGGTTATGATTTTTTTGTATAAAGCACAGTTATTCCAATTCCTTATTTTTTATGCTTTCACACTTTTTTCTTATCACCCCACTTCTTGGCTATACGTTAAACTGATTTGTGGGTGTGGTGAGGGGTGTATTCATAGGCATTTTGAGGTTTGGGAAACTTTGCCCCTCCTGGTAGGAATGTATATCCCATACGTCACTAGCTCATGGACTCTTGCTAATATGAAAGAAATGAATTTATCAGGTAAGTTCTTACATAAATTATGTTTTTTCAGTAGCATATGCACATACGCTGTGAGGGCACATGCACCGATATTTAAAGAACCAGTCAACACAGTAGATTTGCATAATCAACAAATGCAAGATAACAAGGCAATACAATAGCACTTAGTCTGAACTTCAAATAAGTAGTAGTTTTTTTTTCTGACAGTTTTAAAAATGTCTATTTCCACTCCCCCTGTACCATGTGACAGCCATCAGCCAATCACAAATGCATACACGTACCATGTGACATCTATCAGCCAATGACAAATGCATATACGCTTATTCTATAAATTCCTGCACATGCTTAGTATGAGCTGGTGACTCAAAAAGTTTAAATATAAAAAGACTGTGTACTTTTTTTTATGGACTTAATTTGTATTGTACAAGCCACTGCTGACTCTCTGGAAAGGTGTAGTGTCTATATACTGACTCATGGGTCCTCACAGCGTATGTGCGAATGGCACTGAATAACTTTTACTAGAAGCATTTTTGCTAATGGAAGTATATTGCAAAAAAAATGCTTGTTTTTAAACTCATTCGGCTAGATTACGAGTCTTGCGTTATGAGCAAAAAAGCAGCGTTAAGCCTCATATCGCTGCTTTTTTACTACCGCTGCTATTACGAGTCTTGCAGGTACAGCTGTCCCGCACACTATTTTTGCCTTACCGCAAATCAAGTTAAGCAATTTGCGTATAGTCTATTTTCAATGGGACTTCCATAGCGCCAGTATTACAAGCTTTTTTTTTTTAGGCCAAAAAGTGAGCGGTACAGCCTATCCCGCAAGATTCCTAACGCATTCTAAAGTCAGTAGTTTAGAGTTTTACACTACAAAGCTGTAGCATAAAACTCATAACTAAAGTGTTAAAAAGTACACTAACACCCATAAACTACCTATTAACCCCTAAATCAGGGCCCTCCCGCATTGCAAACACTAAAATAAAATTATTAACTCCTAATCTGCCGCTCCGGGCATCGCCGCCACTATAATAAACATATTAACCCCTAAACCGCCGCACTCCCGCCTTGCAAACATTAGTTAAATATTATTAACCCCAATCTGCTGTCCCTAACATCGCCGCCCCCTACCTACATTTATTAACCCCTAATCTGCTGCCCCAACACTATATTTATTAACCCCTAAACCTAAGTCTAACCCCAACACCCCCTAACTTAAATATAATTAAAATAAAACTAAATAAAACCTACAATTAATAACTAAATAATTCCTATTTAAAACTAAATACTTACCTGTAAAATAAAACCTAAGCTAGCTACAATATAACTAATATATTGTATCTATCTTAAGTTTTATTTTTATTTCACAGGCAAGCTTGCATTTATTTTAACTAGGTAGAATAGTTACTAAATAGTTATTAACTATTTACTAACTACCTAGCCAAAATAAGTACAAATTTACCTGTAAAATAAAACCTAACCTGTCTTACACTAACACCTAACCTTAAACTACAATTAAATAAATTATCTAAATTAAATACAATTAAATAAATTAAATAGAATTACTTAAATTACAAAAAACAAACACTAAATTACAAAAAATAAAAACAAATTACAATCGGAATTAAGGTTGAAAGAATCCTATTGGCTGATGCAATCAGCCAATAGGATTGAACTTCAATCCTATTGGCTGATCCAATAGGATTGAACTTCAACCCTATTGGCTGATCCAATAGGATTGAACTTCAACCCTATTGGCTGATCCAATAGGATTGAACTTCAACCCTATTGGCTGATCCAATAGGATTGAACTTCAACCCTATTGGCTGATCCAATCGGATTGAACTTCAACCCTATTGGCTGATCCAATCGGATTGAACTTCAATCCTATTGGCTGATCCAATCGGATTGAACTTCAATCCTATTGGCTGATCCAATCCAATCCTATTGGCTGATCCAATCGGATTGAACTTCAATCCTATTGGCTGATCCAATCAGCAGAATTCTATCAGCCAATCAGAATCTAAGGGACGCCATCTTGGATGATGTAATTTAAAGGAACCTTCATTTGTCGGTAGTCGTTGGAAAGAAGAGGATGCTCCACTTCGGATGTCTTGAAGATGGAGCCGCTCCGCGCCGGATGGATGAAGATAGAAGATGCCGTCTGGATGAAGACTTCTGCCTGTCTGGAGGACCACTTCTCCCGGCTTCGTTGAGGACTTCTCCCGGCTTCATTGAGGATGGATGTCGGATCTTCAAAACTGTAAGTGGATCTTCAGGGGTTAGTGTTAGGTTTTTTTAAGGGTTTATTGGGTGGGTTTTATTTTTAGGTTAGGGCTTTGGGCTGTAATAGAGCTAAATGCCCTTTTAAGGGCAATGCCCATCCAAATGCCCTTTTCAGGGCAATGGGGAGCTTAGGTTTTTTTAGTTAGGGTTTTATTTGGGGGGTTTGGTTGTGTGGTTTTAATGTTTGGGGGGTTGTTTGTATTTTTTTTAACAGGTTAAAGAGCTGATTTCTTTGGGGCAATGCCCCGCAAAAGACCCTTTTAAGGGCTATTGGTAGTTTAGTTTAGGCTAGATTTTTTATTTTATTTGGGGGGGGGGGGCTTTTTTTTATTTTGATAGGGCTATTAGATTAGGTGTAATTAGTTTAAATATCTTGTAACTTGTTTTTTATTTTGTGTAATTTAGTGTTGTTTTTTTGTAATTTAGGTAATTGTATTTAATTTATTTAAAGGGACAGTCTACACCAGAATTGTTATTGTTTTAAAAGATAGATAATCCCTTTATTACCCATTCCCTAGTTTTGCATAACCAACACAGTAATATTAATATACTTTTAACCTCTGTGATTATCTTGTATCTAAGCCTCTGCAGACTGCCCCTTTATTTCAGTTCTTTGACAGACTTGCAGTTTAGCCAGTCAGTGATGGCTCCCAAGTAACTTCACGTGCACAAGCACAGTGTTATCTATATGAAAAACATGAACTAACACCCTCTAGTGGTGAAAAACCTGTTAAAATGCATTCTTAAGAGGCGGCCTTCAAGGTCTAAGAAATTAGCATATGAACCTCCTAGGTTAAGCTTTCAACTAAGAATACCAAGAGAACAAAGAAAAATTGGTGATAAAAGTAAATTGGAAAATTGTTTAAAATTACATGCTCTATCTAAATCATAAAAGTTTTTTTTTGGCCTTAATTGTATTTAATTTAGGTAATTTATTTAATTATAGTGTAAGGTTCGGTGTTAGTGTAACTTAGGTTAGGTTTTATTTTACAGGTAAATTTGTATTTATTTTAGCTAGGTAGTTAGTAAATAGTTAATAACTATTTAGTAACTATTCTACCTAGTTAAAATAAATACAAACTTGCCTGTAAAATAAAAATAAACCCTAAGCTAGATACAATGTAACTATTAGTTATATTGTAGTTAGCTTAGGGTTTATTTTATAGGTAAGTATTTATTTTTAAATAGGAACTATTTAGTTATTAATAGTAGGTTTGATTTAGATTTAATTATATATGTTAGGGGGTGTTAGGGTTAGGGTTAGACTTAGGTTTAGGGGTTAATAAATTTAGTATAGTGGCGGTGACGTTGGGAGTGGCAGATTAGGGGTTAATAAATGTAGGTAGGTGGTGGCGATTTTAGGGACGGCAGATTAGGGGTTAATACTATTTAACTAGTATTTGCAATGCGGGAGTGCGGCGGTTTAGGGGTTAATATGTTTATTATAGTGTCGGTGATGTCCGGAGCGGCAGATTAGGGGTTAATTACGTATAATGTAGGTGGTGGCGATGTCAGGGGCAGCAGATTAGGGGTTAATAAATGTAAGATTAGGGGTGTTTAGACTCTGGGTTCATGTTAGGGTGTTAAGTGTAAACATAAATTTTTTTTCCCCATAGGAATCAATGGGGCTGCGTTACGGAGCTTTACGTTGCTTTTTGGCAGGTGTTAGTCCTTTTCTCAGCCGGCTCTCCCCATTGATGTCTATGGGGAAATCATGCATGAGCACGTACAACCAGCTCACTGCTGACTTAAGCAGCTCTGGTATTGGAGCACAATTTTGCTCTACGCTCACTTCTTGCCTTTTAACGCCGGGTTTATAAAAACCTGTAATACCAGCGCTGTAGGTAAGTGAGCGGTGACAATAACAAGTTAGTACCGCACCCCTCATAACGCAAAACTCGTAATCTGGCCGATTTGTTTTTAATAAATTGGCAATTACTTGACAATCTGCTTTTTTTTCTCTCTTATATTTTTTACTGGCATAATTTTCATTGTTAAGATGTACTAGACATTAGCGCTTTTTTTTTTTTATTTTAATTTTTGAGGCTTCTATTGTCAAGATATATGACTATTATTAAGCAGATAAATAAATGGATTTAAGCAACATAGATCATTTAATAGCTAGAATGCAATGTATACCTAATAAAAAAGTTCTGCTTTTTTCTATTTAAAAGCGCTACAATCACTTCTGTCTGTGGCTCTTTTAACTACCATCTAGTGTGTTCTACGCATGCTTTAAAAATTCATGCTTCTAAATTCTATACATTTATTACATCCACATTTATGTCTATTTAAGCAACAATAAGGGCAAGATTTATGACAGGGTGAATGCCCCAATCGATTGCAGGCTCGCTCATTTGAGCCTGCGACTGATATTTATTAAAGGGACACTCAATCAAAATTAAACTTTCATTATTCAGATAGAGCATTCAATTTTAAAAAACTTTCCAATTTACTTCCATTAACTAAACGTGCAGTCTTTTTATATTTAAACTTTTTGAGCCACCAGCTCCTACTGAGCATGTGCAAGAATAAGTGTGTATGCATTTGTGAATGGCTGATGGCTGTCACATGGTATGTGTATGCATTTGTGATTGGCTGATGTCTGTCACATGGTACAGGGGGAGTGGAAAAGGCATAACTTTTAAAATTGTCAGAAAAAAAAATCTACTATTCATTTGAAGTTCAGATTAAGTGCTATTAAATTGTCATGTTAGAGGGGGAACTTCCGGGCAGCGGCCATGATCGGTCGCAAGACTGCCTTCTGCTTCAAGTCCTAATATAAACCTGCTTACAATCCATCTTTAAATTGCCCATCGAGTAAGCCTTGATGTCTAACTTTGCACAGCAGACAAAGCCCTTCTAAAGGATATCGCTATCTTTGGACTTGAAGTCAGTTTCAGCCTTCCGGAGCTTTGTATAGGTTGCGGCCTACTATTTCACCCCCCGGCAGGGCATAACCAGGCCTCTGTCGTTACGGAGCAGTGAACAACCGCAAAACACTGTAAGAACTTTCAATGCCACAGGGAACCACTTATTCAGTGTGACAGCTACATACTGTGTCAAAGATTCGACATGACCGCAGCAATCATGGTGGAACTCACGGAGCTCCTGGACCTGCATACAGCGGCCCTCATGGCATCTATAACGGAATCCTTTGACTCGCTCTGTATGACTGCACGACAGGCGAGTAACAGAACCATACTCAATATGGAGCCCCTTGTGAGGGAAAATGACACCCGGTCCCAGATCCTAAGGAGGATCGCAAGTCCCAACAGCCAGCCAGGGGGTAATGGGGCTGTAAAAGCAGAAATGTTACAGTCACATTCAGAAACTGCCACATTGACTCCGCTAAATACTCAGGGGGAGGTTGCTCTACCCGACTACAGAGATGGTTCGATGGACTACCCACAGAGTGAGACACTTGTTGCCGGGATAAACGGAGCTCCCAATGACAGCCATACTCACCGCGCTCTACCTCTGGGACCCGCAGTTCTGCTGCCCACAGGATCGCGGTGCAACACTACAGAGAGCTTGGCGGTCCCTGGAATATCCGATAGTGCTCCCATAGCCGAAATGCCTGCCAAGTCAGCCCAACATAGTTTTACAAGAGACAATCTCGGACCTGGGGTCGGGGGAACTGGCGGTTCCACAGCCCGCACTGCAACCCAAAGTATAAAAGAACCACGGGCCGTCCTTGTAAAGATGAGCATCTACCGCAATTTGCTACCAGGCTGGGGAGTGACAGACAGTAAGCGGGGAACCATTTGTGTTAATGAACTTGGCTCTTGCTGGCCCTTTGGTACCGAGGGATCACATGCACGGTCCACAATACACCTGCCTCCTTCGGCATTGAACGGGACTGGAGACTTGGCTGACAGACTCGGAGTGGGATAAATGTGATCGATGATCCGAGACTACAGCCTTATGGCCTGGGCAGAAGCTACGTTTGCCAGTATTAAAAACTATCACCTTTATATTGTTATATGGTATACCACTTGTTCCATTATCTGTTTTAGGGTTTCTGTTCCTGCATTGCGTCTGATGGGGATAGACTAAGTTTTTTCTCTGTGTGATTTCAGGGGGCACCGGGGATAAGATTATCTAGGTACTAAGGTTAATCTCCTGGTAGTAATATATTAGGGATTGTGCTCCTATACATTTATATTATACTTGCCTTAAAAGGTTAATCTCATAGGGGCCCCTACGTAATCGGGGGGCCTTGATCTATCTGCCGCTGGGACAGAGGGAGTCATTACTCTCCTAATAGCTAGCAATCATTAACATAGAGTAGCAAATATGTGGCAAGACACTAACACTGGATTTTTCTATAATACACATATATGAGTAACACCGCATATTGTTCCCTGATCAATTGAGCCCTTGCCTGTGATGTGTGATATGAGAACTATTTGTATAAAATAGGGCCACTGACCTATCTGTGATGAGCTGTTCCCCGTATACTAACCATTGCCATTCATATGAAATACCTGAAGTTATCTTAGTCTAATGGAACATTGCTCCTGCTATTGAGACCCTATATTCTAATTCTAAATTTATATGTATATGTCTCTGCCTTCCTGTATGATTATTGTGGTACTACAGCTTTGATAGCCTGAAGATGCATGGTTTCCTTTCCTTTTTGATGATTATGTGTCTGTGCTCCTTCTGGGCCTCAGTCTAGGTGAAGTTGGTTACTCTCTGTAACCTATTTATCATTAATGTACATATGCCCCCAGGCCCCACCCATACAAGCGGCTTAATAACTACCACTATCAGTTTCAGCATCCCGTAGTACATGATATTGACTGTATGCCATGATAACCCAGGCCAAATAGCGAACCATTTTAATATTTTTCTCATCTCTAAAATACCCCATTACATCATAACTTTATTCCAGGGGGTCCAAGAGAGGCCTCTGTATGCCTTTGGGGCAAGCACTCCACCCCTTTTGCATACGACTCTTTAAATGTTCATTATAAGGCATAAATTAAGATGTATTTATATTTATTGGTCAAGTTATACTCATATATTTCTGTTGTTTTTTTGTTGATATTCGCATTTATTGTTCTATGCTCTACCTAGAGTGGCCAAAGATTAGCTTGTATCCATTCCTGTATTTATGTAGCCCAAAAGTGGCTATAAATTCACCAAACTTACCTCCATTAAGTACTCTCCTATTTCAAGGTCCAAGAGTGGCCTACCCTTTTCAGAGGAGGTTTCATAATCATAAAAATGAGATTACAGCAAAAAAAAAAAAAAAAACAGCTTCCATTGACTGTAACGTTTTGGAAAATAAAGCTGCTGATGTATCAATCAACCTTTCAAATTTAAAAAAAAATAAAATAAATTGTCATGTTAGCTTGCATTTGCTGATTATGCAAATCTACTGTGTTGACTGGTCCTTTAAGCATCGATTTAAACGGCTGCTTCATAAACCCTTTCCGCCAAAATGGAGTTGGCGGATGAAAATCACCCCAGATTTATTTGACTAGGGTAATTGAGAAGCCCCACTCTCACGCAATTGGTGTTTTTCTCTAGTACTCTTGTGGTTTAATATTCAGGTACTAGTTTAGTATATGCTGGTTTAGAATAATCTTCAGGACACTGTCCTCACTTTAATAACGGCATCAGTTGTTTGTTTGTTTTTTACAGATGAATAAATATTGTGACTCATGTCCGTACAACTAGATTACTATCTCACATTTACAATCATCCTCTCACCTTTGTCAAGGTCTGTGTGTGTCTGTTGTAGTCCTGACATTCAAGCTCTCCAGTATACCATATAATACACCTCCATCCAGTTGTCTAGGAGCCTTACTTGCTTGAGTTTCTTCTCTTCTGGTTATTGTCCAGGACAGAATATACCTTGCAGGAGCGGACAAGTTTTTTGTTGGCTTGTTGCAATATGAATAATCATTGGTTTCTGACTGATAAGAACTTTAGCCCTGGTGTCTCAAATTGTCTTTTCTATATTTTTGGTTCCCATGGTGTAATAGGATAGGGTTCTTCCTCCTTGCTCCAAGCATGAACTTGTGTGTGTGTGTTGGGGGGGGGGGTAATTTTTAACCCCACAAGTGCCTTCGTGAGAACTGTTTTTTTCTTATTTTACATGCGGGGGATACAGTTAATAGCAATGCTAAAAGACCTCCATACAGGCAAATTTTCGCATTGTTGGATTATATGCTGTACTTGTGCTCTTCTGCAAGTCTTAATATATTTTACTTGTTAAAGTGCAAGCAACATGTCTCCTGAAAAACAGCAAAAAACAGAAAAGTCTGTTAAAGGCTCACAACCTACTACTCCTTCAGGTTCATATGGTCTTAGGGGCAAATATTATAAACAATTCTCACACATATTGGCCCAGCAAATGTTAAATCTTTTTCAAGAAGTAGACAAGGGTCCGCCCTTCCCTAATTCCACGCTAGAGGCTCATATATCCGTTCTACCTAAGCGGGGACTGATGCCAAATACGCCCTCCAACTTTCGATCCATTGCTCTCTTAAATAGTGATATAAAATGATATTCAAATATATTAGACAACAGACTAAAACGCTTGTTACCCAATGTAAGTGGGATTCCTACCATGGAGAGAGGCTGCGGATAACACTATAAAAATTCAGCATCTACTTGAAAAAGCTAAAGCAAAAAAACTGCCAACCTTATTATTATCCACAGACGTCGAAAAGGCATTTGATCGCCTTGATTGGCCCTTTTTAAAAACAACTCTTAAAAAACATGGGATTCCCGGACCTGTTCATTCAAAGAATATTTGTCCTTTATGCCTCATCTCCTGCGAAGGTTAAAGTAAATAGCACATTCTTTCTAATTCCTTTCATATCGGCAACTGAACCAGGCGGGGATGCACTTTATCACCCCTATTGTTTATTTTGTCTCTTGAGGCCCTTGCTAATAAACTTGGGATAAACCTACACATAAAGTGGATATCATTAGAGAAAAATGTGTACAAATCCACTTTATTAGCAGATGACTTATTATCATTGTCTTTCTCCTTGGTATGCACAGATTTCTCAAAATTTGGGGAACTGGCAAATTTCTTAACATGAGTAAATCAGAAGCTCTCCCAGTCAATTTACCTTCAGCAAACCTTTTTCAATTGAAAACACAAAACCGCCTTTAAATTTCAGACTACACACCTAAAATATTTGGGAATTTGGTTGTTTTCAGGTGCAATCAATATTTTTTAAGCAAATTATAATTATTATTATTCTCTATTTATAAAGCGCCAACAGATTCCGCAGCGCTGTAAATAATGACAACCTTATTCTTGACCTTTAATGTTTAATATTTTCTTGGCTGTCAAAATGGATCTCCTGGTTAGGTAGGATGCACGCTCTAAAAATGCCAGTCCTTCCAAAAAATTTTATATAGCTTCCAGATTTTGCCTTTGAACGCTGATGAATTAGGTGTCCTAAATATCCACCTATATAGATATGAGGCGTTTCTGCATCGTATTCTAGACTGGTGTCATCATGATCCCGTTATATAAAAATTGATAGATTTGGAAGACACTGACTAAATCTCCTCAATTAGGCAGTACTTGCTGGTTATCCTTAATAGAGTATGTTGGACACAGGATGAGACTTCTAATAGTTGAGTAAACATTTTGAGTGTGGTCTAAAATAAAAGGGTATAATGAGCGTGGTAGATACATAAGGGTATTATGTATCTACCACTTACTTCAGTACTTTCCAATCCATCATACACCACTGGGGGAAATTATATAACCACAACCCACACAGATATACTCTGTCTAATCGAAATAACTATGTTATTGACCCCTCACAACATAAAACCTAAAGAGAATATAGAAGATCTAGGAGAGGGCTACTTTTGCCCCTTGGTTACATTATCATTATGTAAAAAACAATATTAAAACTACACGGCGCTAAAGAAACCATCAAGCTCTTAGTAAATAGGTATCCTAGCTGACCTAAGGTGTATGAACGGGAAATCTCAAAAGGAGACTAAGAGCGCCTATAGGCTATTGAACATATAATCCTAAAAATATCATAATAAGCATACATTTAAAGCAATTATTAGACAATTATTATAGGCGCTCTTAGTCTCATTTTGAGATTTCATTATCATTAAAGGGACATGAAACCCAAAATTTTTCTTTCATGATTCAGATAGAGAATACAATTTCAAACAACTTTCCAATTTACTTCTATTATTTAATTTGCTTCCTTCACTTATTATCCTTTGATGAAAGGCTTATCTAGGTAAGTTCATGTGCAGCAGAGAACCTAGGTCTTAGCTGTTGATTGGTGGCTGCATATATAAACCGATTGTCATTGGCTCACCCATGTGTTCAGTTAGAAACCAGTAGTGCATTGCTGCTCCTTCAACAAATGATACCAAGAGAATAAAACAGATTAGATAATAGAAGTAAATTACACAAAACTTTCATGTGTTTAGTTCAAAGAGACCTCACCCTGTATTGTATATTTGTGTCAAGAGTATATGACTAATCCATAGTCAGCTGTCTCTGGAAATTAAAAAGAAGTAAAATTGTCGGCTTGCACTTGTAATGTATGCCTGGAGACTTTTCTTAGACACTATCGAGAGTAATCCAAATGCTCACACATTGAGCCAGATGTTACGTATCTATGGACATAATACCCAGGCTTGCGATAAATCTTTAACACACCTCCGATAGTCCTCTGGTGTCTTTCCGCTTCCTGCAGGCAATCTATTGATCTCACAGGCTTAACACTCCCGCACCCCTTGATGTCAGTTCACAGCCACATACCACGGTGGCCATGCATACAAAGGGGAGGTCTCCTGGGTCCTGTAAGGAAGCTTCTGCCCCTGCTCACTCCTAAATTCCAAATGGTAACAGAGAGAGGCGGGGAGCACCGGACATGAGTTAAAACTTAACTTTTATTGCTTAATAGCCATAACAGTCACAATCATAAAAACATATGCTATCTGAGGAACACAAGGTTGGATAGACAAGTCAATTAATTGACGCGTTTCTTCCTTACCCGTAATCTTAGCCTTAATTCACCTGTCTAGGTACTATCTTTAAAAACCTATAAGGGCAACGTTATTTGTTAAGCACAACATTACGTTATCCAATCAGCTTGTTACAACTATGACGTATGTTAGTAGGTGTCCCTATTTACAATTCAGATGCAGCTGTCAGATGAAAAAAAAAAACTATTTACAAGTGGCAAAAAATAGCAATAATTCATCTGACAATTAATCATATATAGTTGCAAATCATCATAATGTATGTTATGTATCATATAATACTTGAATAAATACATAAAGTAAGTCTGAGGTAGTAACTGCAACAGCAGCTCAAAAAGTCCAAACACAACTTAACTTATTAGTACAGTGAGCTAAATAAATAAGGAAATGAGTAAAGAAAGTGGAAAGGAAAAAAGGGAGTAAGGAAAAAGATTTGGAAGGCAATGTTAATGCAACTTTGCTATCCTATAAATATGTCATATATTGTCATATAAATAATGTCAGTACCTGTGATTTATAACGTCACACTCTGAATTTAAACCTGAAGGGACCCTTGGTCACGTTTAGCTAATTCCCTATCCAAATCCCCTCCTCTCCTCTGCATTTTGAGCAATTCTATTATAGTCCACTTCAATGTGTTAGCACTTTTGTGATGTTTATTCTTAAAATGTTGAATTAAGGGAGGGAAGAGGGAGCCTACCTTTATATTGGGTAAATGCTCATGTATAGGTGTGCGGACTTCCCTCGTAGTGAGCCCTACGTACTGAACCTGGCAATCTGTGCAAGTAAGAAGGTAAATTGCATATACTGATCTACAATTGGCATAGAACTTTGAATTAAAAAGTTCCCCAGTTGCAGTACTTTCAGTAGTGTTCCCTACTGAAATATAGTTACACAGCTTGCAAGAAGTGTTGCTACTTCTATATACTCCTTTAAAATATAGCTCATTTTCTGCTTGCGTATCTGCAAACCTCTTTCACTATGTCAGCCAGGCCATCTTTTGCTAATAGGGCTGAAAAATGTTTCCTGATATGTCAAAACTTTGGTGATACTGATTGCTAAATTGGGTTACAAAGGTTACTCCTCTAAAAGTTTTCTTTTCCTTCCTCCTGTTTCCTTGGAGTAGCTTGTTTTTTCTCTGGAGTATCTCTCACCAGTTTTTTTAGTATGTCCTCTGTCCAGACACCTCTGTGATATGTTGCCTTTTGCCCATAGCTGTCAACCCTCATGCTTTTTCTTTTGATCCTGATACACTGCCCTCTGGCAACTGACCTAAAAACACTTTTGGGACAAATCTATGGGCATAGGAGAGTATTCACTAATATAGGATTCCTGTACAGTTCTATATCAACCTCTTCTATGTTAAATGAACAAAAGGACTATATATCTGCAATAATAGTTGTTCTTGAGCAGGTGTTCACATTCATAGATGTAGGACAGCTCCCACCAACCCATGAATATGAATAGGCTTGCATAGGAGGGAGCAAATATAGCCCCCATAGCTGTCCCGCATCCCTTAATACAAAAATCCTCACTGTAACTCGTAATCCTTTTCAAGAAAAAGAGTATGGCTTCAAGACCCTTTGGAGTGTGGTATGGAATAGTAGAGGGCTTTTACATCCACCGTCAGCCAGTGGTATGCGATCTCCCACTTAAATTGATTTAATTCAATAACTGAGGTAGTGTCTTTAAAAAAACTAGACAGTTTAATCCATAATAGGCTTAAGGAATGCATCTAACCACTATGATAAATGTTCCAAAAGAGATCCTATCCCACTGATGATGTGCTGGCCCATCACATTGTCCAAGGATTCATGAAACTTGGGCAAGTGGTTAAAGATCTGAGTAACTGGTTTCTTAACATACAGGAAATCATGTGTGGCTTTATCTAAAAAAAAAAAAAAAAACTTTCCTCCAACCCATCTAAAAGCTGTTTCAATTTTCTCTGAAAACAAGAAGTATTTGGTATTTAAACAACATTGTCCATTATTGCAGATATATAGACCTTTTGTTGGTTTGTCAAGGTAATGAATTTGAAGTGGAGTCATTTGTCAATTTAGTGAATGACAATACAGTGGGTTTCCAATGTTACCTATGATTTTGATTTGTCTTCTTTCAATTACTTAGATGTGACTATAATAGGAACTAACATAGGAGAGGTTGAAATAGCACAAGGCTTGACAGCTATGGGCAACAGACCTATCGCAGAGGTTTTTCGACAGAGATTGTCCTAAAAAAATGGTGAGAGATACTCTATCATTGGAACACACCCTAGAGAGAAATGTTCTACTCTGAGGAAACAAGAGGAAAAAATTTATTTACATAGATTATTCCTCAATTTTTTTTAAATTAATATATATATATATATATATATATATATTAATTTAAAAAAAAATCATATATAAATAAAAATTAAAATCTGTTTGTTTAAAAAAAAGTTTAAACAATAAATAAAAGAATCATCCACCCTAGTATTTTGCTTTTCCCCTCATGTATCATGTATTCTGCAAACACCATTGGATTAAGTATTGTATCTGCGAGTTAGGGGACCTGCTAATGTCCAAATATTTCAGTACGTTAGGAGTATTGTTTAATGTTCTCCTTTTCTTGTTAATATATGTTACAGTTATCATAAGTAGTTTTAAGATTTTGTGTTGCCTTTTTTACCTGTTTTCATTTTGCAGCAATTATAGAGGACTTTCCAATCAAAGAGAACAACAAAGCTTAGCAATGGGGTTATAATGCTATAATGGACATAAACCTGACTCTGGTACTCTGCGACATATTATTTGTTTCTTTGTAACCTATTATGATATGATATGTATGTACAAAAAAAAAGTTTGAAAATTCTGAAAATAAAAAATATATTTAAAAATAAATGAAACAGACAAAAATTATACGAAAATCATCAAATGAAGCAATAAACCAATGAATGATTCCTAAATTACATTTTTATTTAATGTTATTAATATTTGTTTTCAGAAGGGGAAGCACTTTTGCATAATCTCCAGAGTCGCCCGGAAAGACTTCTAAAACATTTAACTGCACTTGAAAAAGAGGATGCCTTACTACAGAAGGAAAGCACAACTTTTGAAGATATTATTTTTGTTCATGTTGTGGACACATATAGAAATGTTCCATCAAAACTTCTTCAGTTTTATAAGTGGTAGGTGTTTATTCTTTTTCTTTTTTTTTTTGCTGTTGTTTAGGTTGTTTATTAAAGGGACACTTAAGTCAAAATTAAACTTTCATGATTCTGATAGAGCAGTCAATTTTAAATAGCTTTCCAATTTACTTCCATTAACAAAATGTGCACAGTCTTTTTATATTTACACTTTTTGAGTCACCAGCTCCTACTGAGCATGTGCAAGAATTCCCAGGATATGGGTATATGTATTTATGATTGGCTGATGGCTGTCACATGATACAGGAGGAGTGGAAATAGACACAAGTTTGAAATCTACTACTAGTTTGAAGTAAATACAAAGTCCTTTTTTTACCATGGAAACCTGTATTTACTGGTCCTTTAACTTGATTTCATAAGCATTAAATTAATTGGCACAATATGTCTTTGCTGATGTACAAAGAAGATATTTTTCACAAATGAGTGGAAGTTTAGTTACAACTAGCTATAGATATTGTGTTCAGATGTAGTTTTGTAGCACAATCTTGCTTTGGAATTGATACAATATTTTCAATGTCGCAAGGTAGAGTATAGGTCGGTGTTAAAGGGACATGAAACCCAAAATTGTTTAAGATTCAGACAGAGCATCCAAATTTAAACAACGTGCTAATTTACTTCTGTTATCAATATTTCTTTGTTGTGTTGGTATCTTTTGTTGAAAAGCAGGGACTTATACAAGGAGCCGGCCCATTTCTGTAGCAATATATGGCAGCAGTTTTGCAAAAATGTTATCCATTGGCAAGAGCACTAGGGCGGCACTATTTCTTGCCATGTAGTGCTCTAGATGCCTACCTAGGTATCTCTTTAACAAAGAATACCATGGAAACAAAGCAAATTTGATAATAGAAGTCAATTGGAAACTTTTTTTAAATGTCTGAATCACAATATAATTTTGGGGTTTTAGTAGCATGTACAAGTGATTCCTTAGCACCTCCAGATATATTTTTAATGCTTTATTGTGTTCCCAAACATAGTAGAATAGCAATAGCTGAGTCCTATTTCTTGTTAACCATTTTCATGTCAGAGAGGACAGTGCATTCTAACCTTATCTGATTACAATCAGGTAACAAGACTTTTCAAGATTTCTAAAATGTAAATACTGACTTTATAATTCCAGTGTGTTAAACATCATGAAGTTTTAGGTGCTACGTTTAAGCTGGTGCCATTTTGGTGTTTAATCTCCCTTTTAATTTTCTTTTAAAATGTATTTCCAATTTATTTTGATTATAAAAATTGACCTTGATCTCTTGAGATCCTTTGTTGAAAACATACATAGGTAGACTGAAGAGCAGCAATGCATTACTGGGAGATAGCTAAACACATCATTGAGCCAATGACAAGAAGCAAATGTGTGCAGTCACCAATCAACAGCTTACTCCCAGTAGTGCATGCTCTACTCCATGCTTTAACTCTCAGTGATTCCTGCTTTTTAATTAAGTCTTGTAATCTACGGATATCAACTATCAGGATAGCAGTAGGGTTGCATTTATTTAAGGTTTCTTTAGTTCTAAGTTCAAAAATGTGCTGTCCCAGAGGTCCTCTTCTAACTCTATCTATACAGAAACCTCTAAGGCAGGGGTCTCAAACTCAACTCACCTTGGGGCCACTGGTCGTGTTTTCTTCTCCCATGGGGGCCGCTTCCAAAATTTCATATGAAATTGAATTGTATACATATATGTAATCACTACACACACACCCAGACCCCCACACAAACAAACCACAAGACCCACACCCACCCAGACCCCCCCACACACACACATCCTAGACCCCTGCACACACACACAGACCCACACACACACAGAACCACACACACACAGAACCATAGACACAGACCCACCCAAAGACCCACACAGACCCACACACACAGACCCACCCACACATAGACACAGACCCACACAGACACACAGACCCACCCACACATAGACCCCCCCCCCACAATAACACACACAGACCCACACAGACCTACACACACAGACACCCCCCACACACAATAACACACAAACCCCCCCCCACACAAACACACAGACACAGCGCCCCCATACACACAGACCCCCCCCTCCACACACACATACACACACAAACAGACCCACACACGTTATGGCATGGCACAGTATTTTAAACAATAAAGCAAGCTTTACAGCCCCTCTCTTAGATAGACGTTTTACATACAAAAAGAAAACTCACTATAAGGCAGCTGTATTTGGTTCATACCTCACTCAAGCCCCCTTGCTTGTCCATCTCTGCTGCTACCTGCTCAGGCTCAGTTTGCCTCAAAGTCTCACTGAGTGACACCACACTCCCCCAGTAACTGCTCACTCCAGAGTCCAGGCCAAACACAAGCTCCTGGCAATACACTCCTCTACTCACTCGCTCACTTTGCTCCTGTGCTGTCACACCCATAAACAGCTATGGTGGCAATTTTTGCATGCTGAACACTCAGGGATTTATCTAGGGGCATGGGCCTGGAGCTGCAGCTCCTCCTGCCCCCGGTGTTACATTATTCAGCCCACAGCTCTCAGTTATGAGGTGTCAGTGCGGGTCCACATTGTAACCAGTTCGTGGGCCTGAAATGGACCGCGGGCCGGTACTTTGAGACCCCTGCTTTAAGGCATGGGTCAGCAAGCTTGGCACCAAAGATGTTTTGGAACTACATTTCCCATGATACTCATCCAGCATAAAGAGTATCTGAGCATCATGGGAAATGTAGTTCTGTTCTAAGGAATGCTTTAAGAGCAGCTGATCGCATTTGATGGGACATCTGACCTTCCAGATTAGTACGTAGAAATTCAACTACAGTATATCTTTACTAAGAGCCTAAGTAAAATTGGGTTCATCCCATAGGAACCGGGGGAATTTCCATGTAGGCCAAGCTGACAATAAATTAGATCCCTGCATTGTGAGACACGGCATTGTGATCAGACCATGAGCAAATATGGATTTTAGAGTCTTTAATCATATTCATAGTCCAGGAAACGACAAAAAAAAAATAATCTAATCTAGAGTAGGTTCGGTGGGGCAATGAGAAATAAGAATAATCTCTATCACCAGGACCTCCAAACATCATATAAATTAAATTGAAAAATATGGTGTCTAAGTTTAGCTGCTGAGGTTATGGTATAGGAATCTATAACTTTACCGTTAGATACACGTTTATCCAATGCCGGATCCCACACAAGATTAAAATCCCCTCCCAAGTACCAAGGGGCCTTGTTTAAGCTGCTCTGCAAGATTTAGAACTATTCGCAAAAAATTAGTTTGTGCTGATTCGTAGCGTATATGTTGACCAGTGTGGTTATTGATTTTACACACCACAATTATAAAATAACTTTCTACATTTTCCTCAAGATGTATAAGGTGAAATTATACATTTTTGTGTTTTGTTGCTACTCTATTTTTTTTTTTTTTACAGAAGGAGGAAGTATAATATATTGGATATTGAGGAAATTTCAGTGCAGGCTGTTTATCTGCTTGCCAATGGGTTTCTTAACCAAACTCCACGTGAGCATTCAAGAATTTAAGATAGTTGCAAAGCTTACTTATCTGGGGAAATGAGCCCCTTTACATTAAGCAAGACTAGAGACAAATCTGGGGTGTAAGGTCTTCCTGAAAGGTGAGAGGGAGAGTCTGGGAAAATAAAAATAAAGGACGGTCCCTAATATCTGGTAGCTAATATAATGGAGCACCTTCTATCACTTACTCTTCTGGGTAGAACAGTATCAAAAACTTCTAGTAATATCTTTGCTAACAAAATAAAAGTAGGTAAAAGTAAAAAGGGATATGGAACCCAAGTTCTTTTCTTTCATGATTCAGATAGTGCATGTAATTTTAAGCAACTTTCTAATTTACTCCTATGATCAATTTTTCTTTGTTCTCTTGGTATCTCTATTTGAAAACACAGGAATGTAAGCTTAGGAGCCTGCCCATTTTTGGTTCAGTACCTGGGTAGCGCTTGCTGAATGGTGGCTAATCAGTCTATTTCTCCTACTTGGAATCTTAACCTAGTGTTAAAGGGCCATAATACCCAAATGTTTAAACACTTGAAAGTGATACAGCATAGCTGTAAAAAGCTGACTAGAAAATATCACCTGAACATCTCTATGTAAAAAAGAAAGATATTTTACCTCAAAAGTTCCTCAGTAGCCACCTCCCATTGTAAAGGATTTCTAAGCAGCATTTTAGTGTGTCTGTCCTGGGACATCTTAGGGGATGAGCATCGTGAACTCTCATATTATTTCACCAATCAGGTAAAGGAAGCTTACTATGAAATCTCATGAGAGTTAAGTCAAATCTCATGAGATCACAGTAAGAGTTCATGACCTCAGCACTGCTGATGCTGATTGGCTGCTGTTCATTTCTTCATTTTTTTTTATTTTTACCTGCAGCTGGGAGCAGCTGAGTATAACTTTTTACACAGAACTTACTCTGCTGAGCTGAGGAGATTGTGAGGTAAAATATCTTCCTTTTTTACATAGAGATGCTCAGGTGATATTTTCCTGTCAGCTTTTTACAGTTACATCAGTTTCAAGTGATTTAGCATATGAGTATTATGTCCCTTTAAGGGTTTTGCAGGCTCCTCCTTGTTAGCCTGTGCATAAATTAGACATTAAACTACTTTCTTTTATCTAGATAAGACTGTTTTACGGACATCATTTATTTTTTTTGCCTAAGGTTGTTTCATCAGAGAACTTTGGTAGAGAGATTGTTGTTGCTTCCTTGTATCCTAATCCTAAGAATGCTTATGAAAGATATTTGCATTCTCTGGATGTTGTTAGAACATTGAAATATTATGTCGATGCTACTAAGGATTTTAGACAAACTTCTAGTTTGCTTGATCTTTTCTCTGGGCCTAAGAAAGGTCAGAAGCTATTTGTTTAGCCTCTTGGTTAAAACTTTTGATTCACAGCGCTTATTTGTAGGCAGTTCAGCCTCAGCCGATTACGGCTCATTCTACTAGGTCAGTTGCCGCCACTTGGGCTTTTATAATTGAGGCTTCAGTTGATTAAATTTAAAAGACAGCTACTTGGTTTTCTTTTCATACTTTTTATAAAATTCTACCATTTTGATGTTTTTGCTTCCTTTGAAGCAGCCTTTGGTAGAAAGGCATCTCAGTTTGATGGTTATGCCCATTTTTAAGTGCATTATATATATATATATATATATATATATATATATATATATATATATATATATAAAAAAAAAAAAAAAAGATTTCTTTGGGGTTGAAGATTTATTTTCTCAGTAAAAAATGTTCTTAAATCCCTCCCTTTGTTATTACTCATGGACTCCACAGCTTGGGTATTAGTTCCCATCAGTAATGCATCATGGACTCTCACCACCTGTATGAAAGAAAACATAATTTATACTTACCTAATTAATTTCTTTCGTGGTGGTGAGAGTCCACGAGATCCCACCCTTTTGGTTTTTGGGGAGTTTTTTTTTCAGCACATCTTTTTTTTCCTCTGCTGTTTTTTTGGCTCTTATTCCTTTTTATTACCTCACTTGCTTGGCTATACATTATATTGAGTTATGTATGAGGGGTTTTAAACTGTTATTGGGGTTTGGGAATCTTTGCCTTCTCGTAGTGGTAGAGAAGAGTAATTCACATGAGTAATGGATTGTGGACTCTCACAACCATGAAATAAATTAATTTATCAGGTAAGCATAAATCATGTTATTTCTCTTGTTAAGTGTATCCAGTCCACGGATCATCCATTACTTGTGGGATATATTCCCTTCCCAACAGGAAGTTGCAAGAGGATCACCCACAGCAGAGCTGCTATATAGCTCCTTCCCTCACATGTCATATCCAGTCATTCTCTTGCAACCCTCAACATAGATGGAGGTCGCGAGAGGAGTGTGGTGTTTTATACTTAATTAATTCTTCAATCAAAAGTTTGTTATTTTTAAATGGCACCGGAGTGTGCTGTTTTTTTCTCAGGCAGTATTTAGAAGAAGAATCTGCCTGCGTTTTCTATGATCTTAGCAGAAGTAACTAAGATCCACTGGCTGTTCTCACACATTCTGAGGAGTGGGGTAACTTCAGAAAGGGAATGGCGTGCGGGGTCTCCTGCAACTAAGGTATGTGCAGTAAAATATTTTTCTAAGGAATGGAATTGACTAAGAAAATACTGCTGATACCGAAGTAATGTAAGTAAAGCCTTAAATGCAGTGAAAAGCGACTGGTATCAGGCTTATTAATGTATGTGCAGTAAAATAATTTTCTAAGGAATGGAATTTGACTAAGAAAATGCTGCTAATACTGAAGTAATGTAGTAAAGCCTTAAATGCAGTGGAAGTGACTGGTATCAGGCTTATCAATAGAGATACATACTCTTTAAAAAAGGATGTTTAAAACGTTTGCTGGCATGTTTAATCGTTTTTTGAGGTACATTGGTGATAAAACTTATTGGGGCATAATTTTTTCCACATGGCTGACTTATTTTCTGCATAGAAACAGTTAACTGAGGCTTCCCACTGTTGTAATAATGAGTGGGAGAGGCCTATTTTAGCGCTTTTTTGCGCAGTAAAAATTCAGACTGTCTTCCTGTTTCTTCCTGCATGATCCAGGACATCTCTAGAGAGCTCAAGGGACTTCAAAAGTCATTTTGAGGGAGGTAATCAGTCACAGCAGACCTGTGACAGTGTGTTTGACTGTGTTAAAAACGTTTTTTCTTTATTGATTATCCGTTTTGGGTATTAAGGGGTTAATCATCCATTTGCAAGTGGGTGCAATGCTCTGCTAGCTTAATACATTTACTGTGAAAATTTGGTTCCTATAACTGATTTGGTTCATTGTTATTTCAACTTGAGACAGGTTTTGTGCTTCTTAAAGGCGCAGTAGCGTTTTTTTATATTGCTTGTAAACTTATTTTAAAGTGTTTTTCCAAGCTTGCTAGTCTCATTGCTAGTCTGTTTAAACATGTCTGACACAGATGAATCTGTTTGTTCATTATGTTTAAAGGCCAGTGTGGAGCCCCATAGAAATGTGTACTAAATGTATTGATTTCACTTTAAATAATAAAGGTCAGTCTTTATCTGTAAAAGAATTATCACCAGACAACGAGGGGGAAGTTATGCCGACTAACTCTCCTCACGTGTCAGTACCTTCGCCTCCCGCTCAGGAGGTGCGTGCTAATGTGGCGCCAAGTACATCAGAGACGCCCATAGCAATCACTTTACAGGACATGGCTACAATCATGAATAATACCCTGACAGAAGTATTATCTAGATTGCCAGAATTAAGAGGCAAGCGCGATAGCTCTGGGATTAGGACAGAGCGCGCTGGTGCTGTGAGAGTCATGTCCGATACTGCGTCACAGTTTGCAGAACATGAGGACGGAGAGCTTCATTCTGTGGGTGACGGATCTGATCCAGGGAAACCGGATTCAGAGATCTCTAATTTTAAATTTAAGCTTGAGAACCTCTGTGTATTGCTAGGAGAGGTTTTAGCTGCTCTGAATGACTGTAACACAGTTGCAATTCCAGAGAAATTGTGTAGGCTGGATAGATACTATGCGGTGCCGGTGTGTACTGACGTTTTTCCTATACCTAAAAGGCTTACAGAAATTATTAGCAAGGAGTGGGATAGACCCGGTGTGCCCTTTTCCCTACCTCCTATATTTAGGAAAATGTTTCCAATAGACGCCTCTACACGAGACTTATGGCAGACGGTCCCTAAGGTGGAGGGAGCAGTTTCTACTTTAGCTAAGCGTACCACTATCCCGGTGGAGGATAGTTCTGCTTTTTCGGATCCAATGGATAAAAAATTAGAAGGTTACCTTAAGAAAATGTTTGTTCAACAAGGTTTTATCTTGCAGCCCCTTGCATGCATTGCGCCTGTCACTGCTGCTGCGGCATTCTGGTTTGAGTCTCTAGAAGAGGCCATTCACACAGCTCCATTGGATGAAATTATGGACAAGCTTAAAGCACTTAAGCTAGCTAATGCATTTGTTTCTGATGCCATTGTACATTTTACTAAACTAACGGCTAAGAACTCCGGATTCGCCATCCAGGCACGGAGAGCGCTATGGCTTAAATCCTGGTCAGCTGACGTGACTTTTAAATCTAAATTACTTAATATTCCTTTCAAGGGGCAGACCTTATTCGGGCCCGGCTTGAAAGAAATTATTGCTGACATTACTGGAGGTAAGGGTCATACCCTTCCTCAGGACAGGGCCAAATCAAAGGCCAAACAGTCTAATTTTCGTGCCTTTCGAAATTTCAAGGCAGGAGCAGCATCAACTTCCTCCGCTCCAAAACAGGAAGGAACTGTTGCTCGTTACAGACAGGCCTGGAAAACTAACCAGTCCTGGAACAAGGGCAAGCAGGCCAGAAAACCTACTACTGCCCCTAAGACAGCATGAAGGAACGGCCCCCTATCCGGAAACGGATCTAGTGGGGGGCAGACTTTCTCTCTTCGCCCAGGCGTGGGCAAGAGATGTCCAGGATCCCTGGGCGTTGGAGATCATATCTCAGGGATATCTTCTGGACTTCAAAGCTTCTCCTCCTCGAGGGAGATTCCATCTATCAAGGTTATCAGAAAACCAGATAAAGAAAGAGGCATTCCTACGCTGTGTACAAGACCTCCTAGTAATGGGGGTGATCCACCCTGTTCCGCGGACGGAACGAGGGCAGGGATTTTACTCAAATCTGTTTGTGGTTCCCAAGAAAGAGGGAACCTTCAGACCAATCTTGGACCTAAAAATCTTAAACAAATTCCTAAGAGTTCCATCATTCAAAATGGAAACTATTCGAACCATCCTACCCATGATCCAAGAGGGTCAGTACATGACCACAGTGGACTTAAAGGATGCCTACCTTCACATACCGATTCACAAAGATCATTATCGGTACCTAAGATTTGCCTTTCTAGACAGGCATTACCAGTTTGTAGCTCTTCCCTTCGGGTTAGCTACGGCCCCAAGAATCTTTACAAAGTTTCTGGGCTCACTTCTGGCGGTTTTAAGACCGCGAGGCATAGCGGTGGCTCCGTATCTAGACGATATCCTGATACAGGCGTCAAGCTTTCAAATTGCCAAGTCTCATACAGAGATAGTTATGGCATTTCTGAGGTCGCATGGGTGGAAAGTGAACGTGGAAAAGAGTTCTCTATCACCACTCACAAGAGTCTCCTTCCTAGGGACTCTTATAGATTCTGTAGAGATGAAAATTTACCTGACGGAGTCCAGGTTATCAAAACTTCTAAATGCTTGCCGTGTCCTTCATTCCATTCCATGCCCGTCAGTGGCTCAGTGCATGGAAGTAATCGGCTTAATGGTAGCGGCAATGGACATAGTGCCATTTGCGCGCCTGCATCTCAGACCGCTGCAATTATGCATGCTAAGTCAGTGGAATGGGGATTACTCAGATTTGTCCCCTCTACTAAATCTGGATCGAGAGACCAGAGATTCTCTTCTCTGGTGGCTTTCTCGGGTCCATCTGTCCAAGGGCATGACCTTTCGCAGGCCAGATTGGATGATTGTAACAACAGATGCCAGCCTTCTAGGTTGGGGCGCAGTCTGGAACTCCCTGAAGGCTCAGGGATCGTGGACTCAGGAGGAGAAACTCCTACCAATAAATATTCTGGAGTTAAGAGCAATATTCAATGCTCTTCTAGCTTGGCCTCAGTTAGCAACACTGAGGTTCATCAGATTTCAGTCGGGCAACATCACGACTGTGGCTTACATCAACCATCAAGGGGGAACCAGGAGTTCCCTAGCGATGTTAGAAGTCTCAAAGATAATTCGTTGGGCAGAGTCTCACTCTTGCCACCTGTCAGCGATCCACATCCCAGGCGTGGAGAACTGGGAGGCGGACTTTCTAAGTCGCCAGACTTTTCATCCGGGGGAGTGGGAACTTCATCCGGAGGTGTTCGCTCAACTGATTCATCGTTGGGGCAAACCAGAACTGGATCTCATGGCGTCTCACCAGAACGCCAAGCTTCCTCGTTACGGATCCAGGTCCAGGGACCCGGGGGCGGCGCTGATAGATGCTCTAGCAGCCCCTTGGTTTTTCAACATGGCTTATGTGTTTCCACCGTTTCCGCTGCTGCCTCGACTGATTGCCAAGATCAAACAGGAGAGAGCATCTGTGATTATGATGGCGCCTGCGTGGCCACACAGGACCTGGTATGCAGACCTAGTGGACATGTCGTCTTGTCCACCATGGTCTCTGCCTCAGGACCTTCTAATACAAGGTCCTTTCAACCATCCAAATCTAATTTCTCTGAGGTTGACTGCATGGAGATTGAACGCTTGATCCTATCAAAGCGTGGCTTCTCAGAGTCAGTTATTGATACCTTAATACAGGCACGGAAGCCTGTTACCAGAAATATCTACCATAAGATATGGCGTAAATACTTGTATTGGTGCGAATCCAAGAGTTACTCATGGAGTAAAGTTAGGATTCCTAGGATATTGTCCTTTCTACAAGAGGGTTTGGAAAAGGGCTTATCTGCTAGTTCGTTGAAGGGACAGATTTCTGCTCTGTCTATTCTTTTGCACAAGCGTCTGGCAGAAGTTCCAGACGTCCAGGCTTTTTGTCAGGCTTTGGCTAGGATTAAGCCTGTGTTTAAAACTGTTGCTCCTCCGTGGAGCTTAAACTTGGTTCTTAAAGTTCTTCAAGGTGTTCCGTTTGAACCCCTTCATTCCATTGATATTAAGCTTTTATCTTGGAAAGTTCTGTTTTTGATGGCTATTTCCTCGGCTCGAAGAGTCTCTGAGTTATCTGCCTTACATTGTGATTCTCCTTATCTGATTTTCCATTCAGACAAGGTAGTTCTGCGTACTAAACCTGGGTTTTTACCTAAGGTAGTTTCTAACAGGAATATCAATCAAGAGATTGTTGTCCCATCATTGTGCCCTAAATCCTTCTTCAAAGAAGGAACGTCTTTTGCATAATCTGGACGTAGTCCGTGCCCTGAAGTTCTATTTACAGGCAACTAAAGATTTTCGTCAAACTTCTTCCCTGTTTGTCGTCTACTCTGGACAGAGGAGAGGTCAAAAAGCTTCGGCAACCTCTCTCTCCTTCTGGCTTCGTAGCATAATACGCTTAGCCTATGAGACTGCTGGACAGCAGCCCCCTGAAAGAATTACAGCTCATTCTACTAGAGCTGTGGCTTCCACCTGGGCCTTTAAAAATGAGGCCTCTGTTGAACAGATTTGCAAGGCTGCGACTTGGTCTTCGCTTCACACCTTTTCAAAATTTTACAAATTTGACACTTTTGCTTCTTCGGAGGCTGTTTTTGGGAGAAAGGTTCTACAGGCAGTGGTTCCTTCCGTTTAAGTTCCTGCCTTGTCCCTCCCATCATCCGTGTACTTTAGCTTTGGTATTGGTATCCCACAAGTAATGGATGATCCGTGGACTGGATACACTTAACAAGAGAAAACATAATTTATGCTTACTTGATAAATTTATTTCTCTTGTAGTGTATCCAGTCCACGGCCCGCCCTGTCTTTTTAAGGCAGATCTAAATTTTAATTAAAACTCCAGTCACCACTGCACCCTATGGTTTCTCCTTTCTTGTTTTGTTTCGGTCGAATGACTGGATATGACATGTGAGGGGAGGAGCTATATAGCAGCTCTGCTGTGGGTGATCCTCTTGCAACTTCCTGTTGGGAAGGGAATATATCCCACAAGTAATGGATGATCCGTGGACTGGATACACTACAAGAGAAATAAATTTATCAGGTAAGCATAAATTATGTTTTTTGTTTTTACTTTTAATCTCCTATAGAGGAGGAGCAGGGCCCCAAAACTCCTCACCCCGACTAACTCCCACTTACAGACAACCCCCTGCCCTAATACGATATTTGGAAATATAAAAAGTACAGGTAGCTAGCTAACTCTTTAGTCTAATTTAGAACAAATACAAATAAAAAAAACACACAATACTCTTGGACTATTTAAACTATACCTAAAGTAAATCAGAGCTATTCACTCAAGCATACATCAGCAAGAGGTATGATGCTTGACCGCTTATAATCAGTAAGAAAAAATAGTGTATGTAATATAAGCTATGCTTACCTATTTATCAAGCCACAACAATGACTGGTAACTATTTAACTTTCAAGTGACTTACTTTAGATCATGTACATACTGTACATACTGTATCATGGTAATTAAACATGCAGTTAGTATAAATCATTTTTACCTGAGCATCAACCTAAGTCTTTAAGATGTGAGGAAACCCTGATAAATATCTCTTAGTTGAAGAGTATATTTGGGCTAGTGAATTCCACTCCTTTGCTGTAGGCCGCAGTTCACTCTGAGGCTCTCTATTTTCCTCAGAGAATCTGGGCTCTCCGCTGGGCCTTCTTTTAGAAACTCCATTTCTTTAGTAGGAGATTCAGAAACAAAGAGAGATCCATCCTTTTGTATTATAGCTTGGTAGGATATCCCCATCTGTAGCGGATAACCTGCTGCCTGAGTCCTCTCGTGATCTTGTGGAAAATACTCCTTTTCTGTAAGGTGTATTGCGAGAGAACTGGAAAAACTTGGATCTTTTAAAATGTTCTGGGGGATTAGGATTAGAGAAGGCTGCTCTAAGAATTTCTCCTTGTATGTAAAATAATTAAGCCTCACAATAACATCACATGGCTTATCAGTGGATTACATTAAGTCTTCTGGGAATTCAATGGACTCTATAAAAAAATCAGTAGACGGTATTAGGGCATGTAAATGACTGCAGAAGTCAAGGACAAATTTTTCGAGGTTAGCATTAGGAATGTCTTCCGGAATCCCCTGTAACCTGAGGTTATTCCGGTGTGATCTGTCTTGAAGATCTGCACTTTTTAGCTGCATAGAATCAATTTGGTCAACCAAATTTTGGGAATGGTTTAACTGTCTTCCTGTTTACTTTCCAATTCTTCCGATGTCTCTTGTTAATTCCATCACTGGGCCTTTAATAGGTTTAGTAAGCTAATCTTGAAGGGAATTCAATCTCTAAATTAGAGTATCGACAATTCCAGGTCCACTCAGTCTTTCACCCTTCCAAGGTCAAGAACACTTGGTGGAGTGGTATTCACTTCTCTAGTGGAGGTATCTGGGACTTGCTTAGGATTGAAAAAGGTCAAGCAAAGATTTTTTGGTTGATGTCAGTCCTCTATATTGGATCCCCACCCTTTCTACTTGTCCTAAATGGGTTTATACATTTTTACCCTGCCCTTATATCACCCCTCAGTGGGAATGTCTCTTTCCAGTATTTGATGCCTGTATCCTTCGATTCCACCCTCTAGCTGTGCAACAGCACCTGAAGGAGAATTAACATCTATTTACTATTGCCTAAATTGCAGTCTTACTGTACCTATATAATCTTCTCAAATGAGTTTATATGATGCCACAGAACTCTCAGAAAAAGCTAATTCTGTCATCACCAAACAGAAACTGCTGATTAATTAGCAGCAGAAGCTTGCTCTCTTTTTTTATAACAGGAGTAGTCCATATTAGACCCGACTGAGTAAGGCAGCATGGCTCAGTTAGTGACTAGCCATTTTTAAAGAAATTTGTCCTTTAAGCAAAATCCCCAGCACCCAAGAGACGTACCCACTAGGGGCAGCAGAAGGGCAAAGGCAGTAAGCTATTGTCCATTAAGGGCAGGCATATAGGAACGTTGTTGGGAATCTAGATATAAAATAGTGGTGCAAACCAGTAATTATAGGTGTATGATGGAGGAACTTTAATATGGCAGATCTAGTAGGCTGTCCCTTTAAATGCTGTGTGAGAATGCTCTTTCAGTCAGGACTGGTGTCTGGAGCAGGGTCTTTAATATATTTTGATGGGAACAGTGTATTTAAAGTCACTCACCAGACATTGGTAGCAATTGGTGGCTTTATTGCTGCTTCCTGCACACCGGTTCTTAATTAGCACTCTGAATAGCCTGTGTAGTGAGAATCAAGTCTGCTTGCATTATAAAGGGCCCCTATCAGTAGCTCCTCTTCACTATCAGGCCTCAGCACACAATCCTCCACTATCATCAATTGATACCTACCGAGGAAGTCAGACAGCACTCAATCCACGATCCAGGGCAGAGCTGTATACACAAGTCTATAGGCCAGTGCAAGTCTCAGTTCCAGAGCCACGTGAAGGGTGAATTCCTTCACCTCGCCAGAGGGCGCTCCAGGAACCGGCATTGCAAGAACACTATACACTAGTGGTACTGTGTAAGTTAGCAGCCTTATGATGGAAGCCCAGGCATCAGTAAGGCCAATCCGCTCACCTCTTCCACACCAGTCAGTGGGCCGTTTTACTTCCAATGGCAGCTAAATTAGTTTTAACTTAGCCAGATGTCGATGGTTTTGAAGTAACAGCTGGTTAGCTAGTGTGGTAGACTGGGTATGCCAAAAAAGATTGCTTCAGAAGGAGAGCTCCCCCAAAACACGTCCACTCTGGTCCACTGAGGTGGTCCTTACTTTGTTTTACTAACATATTTGCTGCCCTAGTCATAGAAAGCCATAATTAGGTACTCTGTTCTTTTTTTTCTACAGGTCTCTGTAAGTAGTATGTATCCTTTTACACCTTGTGAGCTGTCTTCCTGCCAAATAGTTAGATTGCAGGTAAGTGCTTTGTCTTCTAGGTCTTGGAGACTTGCACTTCAGAAGATTATGTACAACTGCAGTAATATTGGGACATCTTTAATCCATTATACAGGATTTACTTGGGCAGTGTGCAGGCACCTATTGTATGTGGAGACTAGGGGTTAATCTTTCCTTTATATTTGGGATGTTTTTCCTCTGTGGCTGTTAGATTGTGTTTAATCTTTTAGTGTTTGGAACGGTGGGCAACTTTTTATTGAGGCTTATTTGTGTGAAGAGAAGCAGAGTTTTATGGCTGTTAAAATGAAGCTTCTGTGAAGGACACGTTTAAACTCCGGTCTTACTCTGCAGATCTAGGAAATGCGCACTTTTAGTTGCTGCGGTTTCCTTTTCTGCCCGTCACGTGACTTCCAGCTCATCAGTCTGTATCTTGGAGCGGAGTGGCGTCACTGCTTTCTCAGCTTCTTCTGTGTCGGCTTTGCAGTGCGATCGCTTAAGAGTCTCTTCACAGCCTAATTATTGGAGTTATGGTAGGGCCCACCAGACTGTATGATGTGTAGAGGTTCTGATATTTGTTTCTTTTATTTCAAGTTTCTATATTAGCGTGTAAACGCTCTGAGGGAATAAAGATTTTTTGTTAGTCATTCTTTTAATTTTGGGAATTTTAATTTTCCACCTAGGATATGGAACAGGAATCTGTTTCTTTTTGATCAATGCTTATTATGTCTAGAGGCACAAATTGTTTTGCCTATGCAATTCTGTGCTACATATTTAGCTAGAACGCTAGAGTGTAAAAATAAATTATTGCCCTCTGAGCCTAATATCTTCCAGGATAATGCTGTTCCGGTTATACTGCAGTTTTCTTCTCAAACGTCCCAAGCCTCAATGGCGTCACATACAGTGCCCTGCAGTTTCTCTCAGCCTCCTGGAGGTGTATATTCGCCTGTAGATTTTGCTGCACAGATATCTTCTGCTGTATTATTTTATTATTATTATACTTTATTTATGAAGCGCCATCATATTTCGCAGCGCTGTCCATGGATACAGTTCATTTAAATAAAACAATATAAAACTTCAAGTACACAGGACAAAATTTACAAACACATACAGGAGGAATTGAGGGCCCTATTCCTGTGGGAACTTACAATCTAGAAGGGTAGGAGGTTGAGAAACAGGAGGTGAGGACTGCAAGATTGAGAAAGATGTTAATACAGAGTTAGAGGGAAATGTTGTTAGGTAAGAGAAATATTGAGTTGGGTGGTAGGCTTCTCTGAACAAAAAAGTCTTTAAAGGAAGAAAGATTAGGGCAAAGGCTGACAGCACGAGAGAGAGTGTTCCAGAGGGTAGGTGCTGCACGACAGAAGTCCTACAGTCTAGCATGAGAGGAGGTGATAGTCGCAGATGAAAGGAGCAGGTCATTGTTGGATCTTAGTGGGCGGGCTGGAGTATACTTGTTGATTAGAAAGGATAGTTAGAGGGGAGCGGTGTTGGTGAGCGCTTTGTATACAAGGGTGAGAATTTTGAATTTAATTCTGCTGTGTATGGGGAGCCAATGAAGGGACTTGCAGAGAGGTGCAGCAGAAAAAGAGCGATGGGAAAGGTGGATTAGCCTGGCAGAGGCATTTAGGATGGATTGAAGGGGGGAGAGGCGGGAAAGAAGAAGGCCAGTAAGTAGGTTATTGCAGTAGTCAAGTCGGGAAATAACAAGGGAGTGGATTATTTCCTTTGTGGTGTTAGCGCACAGGAAAGGTTGAATCTTTGAAATGTTACATAGATGGTTGTGGCAGGATGTAGAAAGCGATTGGATATGGGAGGCGAAGGATAGATTTGAGTCAAGTGTAACTCTGAGGCAGCGGACTTGGGGCGATGGGGAAATGGTGATGCCGTCAACAGGGATAGAGAAGTCACAAGTCGGCGTAGAGCTTGAGGGGGGATAAGAAGGAGCTCAGTCTTGGACATGTTAATCTTTAGGTGGTGAGAGGCCATCCAGGAAGAAATACCAGATAGGCAGTCGCTGACATGAAAAAGGACAGAGGGAGAGAGAGCAGGGGTGGAGAGGTAGATCTGGGTGTCATCAGCATAGAGGTGATATTTGAAGCCATAACTGTTGATAAGTTTACCCAGCGAAGAAGTATAGATGGAGAAGAGTAGAGGACCCACAACAGAGCCTTGAGGTACTCCAACAGACAGAGTCATTGGAGAGGAGGAGTCGCCGGCAAATGACAGTAGGAGGAGGGGGTGGTCAACTGTGTCGAAGGCAGCTAAGAGGTCAAGAAAGATGAGTATAGATTAGTGTCCAATATTTTTAGCAGAGAGAAGATCGTTAGTAACCTTGGTAAGGGCAGTTTCAGTTGAGTGTTTGGGGCGGAATCCGGATTGCAGGGGTCAAGCAAGGAGTTGGCGGACAGGAAATGGGTTAGGCGAATGTAAACTAGAGTTCTGATGTTAGTGGAAGCAGTGATATGGGACGGTAGCTTTCAGGAGAATTAGGGTCGAGGGAGGGTTTTTTCAGTATGGGAGTGACTTTTGCATGTTTGAAAGAAGATGGGAATGAGCCGGTAGAGAGAGAGAGAGGTTGAAGATGTGGGTAATAGCAGGAGTGAGGGTGGAAGATAGGGAGGGTATTAGATGGGAAGGGATAGGGTCGAGCGGGCAGGTAGTGAGGCGTGAGGAAGAAACTTCATTCTCAGTGGCTGGATGGAAGATGCAGTAGCTGGGCCTGTTGATGGAATATTGCAGGTTGGTGTTGGGATGTTGCTTCGGATAGTACGTGTTATGTTTAAGAAGTAGTCTGCCAGGTCTTGAGCACTAAAGACAGATGGAGAGGGTGGAGCAGGAGGGTAGAGGAGAGAGTTAAAGGTGGAGAAGAGTCGTTTAGGGTTTGAGGAAAGAGTAGATATGAGAGAAGAGAAGTAGGTTTTCTTGGCTAAGTGAAGGGCAGAAGTGTATGAACGAAGAATAAACTTATAGTGTATGAAGTCAGGTTCATAGTGAGTTTTCCTCCAGACACGCTCAGCAGTACGGGAACATTTTTGCAAATAGTGTGTTTGGACGACTGGCTACTCAGATTCTTCTGTCATTGTCAACCCTAAAAAATCTAGTAAACTTAATAAGTACTATGATGTTCCTTCCTCTGTGGAAGTGTTTCCTGTCCCTGACCGTGTGGCGGAGGTCATTGCACAGGAGTGGGATAAACCAGGGATACCTTTCTCCCCATCTCCCGTTTTGAAAAAGATGTTTCCTGTTGCTGACTCCATTTGAGACACATGGTGCACAGTGCCTAAGGTAGAAGGGGCTATTTCTACTCTGGCTAAGAGAACCACAATCCCTATTGAGGATAGCTGTTCCTTTAAGGATCCCATGGACACAAAGCTGGAGGCTTATTTAAAGAAGATGCATGTGCATCAGGGTCTATAATAGCAACCTGCAGTTTGTATTGCCACAGTTGCAAGTGCAGTATCTTATTGGTGCGATGCCTTGTCTGAATTGATTTTAGAAGAGACTCTTTTGGAGGAGATCCAAGATAGGATTAAGGCCCTCAAACTTGCCAATTCCTTTATCTTTGAAGCTACCATACAAGTCATTAGACTGGGAGCCAAGATGTCTGGTTTCACTGTTCTAGCCCGCAGGGCTTTGTGGCTGAAATCTTGGTCAGCGGATGTTACCTCCAAGTCCAAGCCCTTACAAGGGTAAGACCCTGTTTGGTTCTGGTCTGGCGGAAATAATTTTTGAGATTACGGGTGGAAAGAGGTCTTTTTTTACCACAAGACAAGAAGAATAGACCTAAGGGGCATCAAAATTCTAATTTTCGTTACTTTCATAACTTCAAAAGTTAGAAGTCTTCCCCTTCTTCCTCCAAGCCGGAGCAGTCCAAGTCCTCTTGGAGACCCAATCAGACTTGGAATATGGGGAAACAATCAAGGAAGCCTTCATTTGAGACTAAGTCAGCATGAAGGGTCCGCCCCCAGTCCGGTACCGGATCAGATGAGGGGCAGACTTTCCTGGTTTCAACAAGCTTGGATACGCGATGTCCCAGATCCTTGGGCTGTGCGCATAGTATCTCAGGGCTACAAAATATAATTCAAGACTTGTCCTCCCAGGGGCAGATTCCTCCTTTCAAGGTTATCTGCAGACCAGATAAAAAGAGAGGCATTCTTAAAGGGACACTGAACCCAAATATTTTATTCTGTGATTCAGATAGAGCATGCAATTTTAAGCAACTACCTTATTTATTCCTATTATCAATTTTTCTTCGTTCTCTTGCTATCTTTATTTGAAAAAAGGCATCTAAGCTATTTTTTGTTTAGGACTCTGGACAGCACTTGTTTATTGGTCGGTTAAATTAATCCACCAATCAGCAAGAACAACCCAGGTTGTTCACCAAAAATGGGCCGGCATCTAAACTTACATTCTTGATTTTCAAATAAAGATACCAAGAGAATAAAGAAAATTTGCTAACAGGAGTAAATTAGAAAGTTGCTTAAAATTGCATGCTCTATCTGAATCCTGAAAGAAAAGATTTGGGTTCAGTGTCCCTTTAAAGTGCATTCAGGACCTTTTCTCCATGGGAGTGATTGTTCCTGTTCCTCTAAGGGAACAGGGTCTAGGATTCTATTCAAATCTGTTTGTGGTTCGACCCATTTTAGACCTAAAGTGTCTCAACAAATTTCTCAGGGTAACATCGTTCCATTCTTCCTTTGGTCCAAGAGGGTCAGTTCATGATGACCATAGACCTGAAGGACACGTATCTTCATGTTCCCATCCACAGGGATCATCACCAATTCCTGAGATTCGCTTTTCTAGACAAGCACTTTCAGTTTGTTGCTCTTCCTTTTGGCCTTGCCACAGCTCTCAGAATTTTTTCGAAGGTTCTGGGGGCTCTCTTGACAGTTGTCAGGTCTCAGGGAATTGCGGTAACTCCCTATCTAAACAATATCTTGGTACAGGTGCCATCTTTTCAACAAGCAAACTGTCATACAGAGATCTTGTTGTCTTTTCTACATTCCCACGGATGGAATGTGAATCTGGAGGAGAGTTCCCTTGTTCCAGCTACAAGGGTGGTTTTCTTAGGGACCACCATAAATTCCCTATCTATGAAAATTTTTCTGACAGAGGTCAGAATATCCAAGCTTCTCTCTTCCTGCCTCTCTCTCCAGTCTACTGTTCAGCCATCAGTGACTCAATGCATGGAGGTAATTGGTCTGATGGTCACTTCCATGGATGTCATTCCCTTTGCTCGATTCCATTTAAGAGCTCTGCAATTGTGCATGCTCAGACATTGGAACGGAGACCATTCAGATCTGTCTCAGAGGATAGATCTGAACCAGTTGACAAGAGACTCCCTTTCGTGGTGGATTTCTCAGGAGCATCTGTCTCAAGGAACGTTTCTGGGGACACTTCTGGGTGATTGTGACCATGGATGCCAGCCTGCTGGGCTGGGGTGCAGTCTGGGACTCGCTAAAGGCTCAGGGCCTATGGACTCGGGGGGAGTCTTCTCTCCCAATAAACATCTTGGAGTTGAGAGCGATTTTCAATGCTCTGATGGCCTGGCCTCAGTTGTCTTTAGCCCGGTTTATCAGGTTCCAGTCGGACAACATCACCTCAGTGGCTTACATTAACCACCAGGGAGGAACTCAAAGTTCCTTAGCCATGAAGGAGGTGACTTGAATTATTCAGTCTGCCATCCACATTTCAAGAGTGGACAACTGCGTGGATTTCCAGAGCAGACAGACTTTTCATCCCGGGGAGTGGGCTCTCCATTCGGAGGTGTTATCCAGGTTAGCCCTCAAGTGGGGGGTGCTGGAGTTGGATCTGATGGCGTCTCATCAGAATGCCAAGCTTCCAAGGTACCGTTTAAGGTCAAGAGATCCTCAGGCCGCCCTGATAGATCCTCTGGCGGTTCCTTGAAATTTCAGTCTAGCGTACCTGTTTCTTCCGTTGGCGCTCCTTCCACGAGTCATTGCTCATATCAAACAGGAGAGAGCATCTATAATTATAATAGTTCCTGTATGGCCTCACAGGACCTGGTTTGCAGACCTAGTGAAGATGTCATCTCTTCCTCCTTGGAGATTACCTCTGAGGAAGGACCTTCTAACTCTGGTCCTTTCCTCCATCCAAATCTTGTTTCTCTGGAGCTGACTGCATGGAGATTGAACGCTTAGTTCTGGCTAAGCGTAGGTTTTCTGAGTCAGTCATTGATACCATGCTTCAGGCTCGCAAGCCTGTTACTTGTAAAATTTACCATAAGGTATGGCGCAAATACCTATATTGGTGTGAATCGAAGGGCTTCTCTTGAAATAGGGTCAGGATTCCTAGAATTTTGTCTTTTCTCCAGGAAGGTCTGGGGAAAGGGTTGTCAGTCAGTTCTCTGAAAGGTCAGATTTCTGCATTATCTATTCCTTTACATAAGCGCCTGGTAGATGTGCCAGATGTTCAATCCTTATGTCAGGCCCTGGTCAGAATCAGGCTTGTGTTAAAACATGTTGCTCCTCCTTGGAGCCTTAACCTAGTTCTTAGAGTTTTGCAGCAGGCTCCATTTGAGCCAATGCATTCTGTAGATTTTAAGCTGCCATCTTGGAAAGTTTTGTTTCTTATCGCTATTTCTTCTGCTCGCAGAGTTTCTGAACTCTTGGCTCTACAGTGCGATTCGCCTTACCTTATTTTTCATGCGGATAAGACGGCCCTTTGTACTAAATTGGGGTTTCTTCCTAAGGTGGTTTTCAGATAGAAATATTAATCAGGAAATTGTTGTTCCTTCTCTCTGTCCTAATTCTTCTTCTCAAAAGAAACGTCTGTTGCATAACTTGGATGTTGGGCACACTCCTAAATTCTACCTACAGGCTACTAAGGATTTTCGCCAGTCTTCTGCCCTGTTTGTTTGTTTCTCAGGAAAGCATAAGGGTCAGAAGGCCACTTCTACTTCTCTGTCTCTCTGGTTGAGAAGTATGATTCGTTTTGCTTATGAGACTGCTGGACAGCAGCCTCCTGAGAGAATTATGGCTCATTCCACTAGGGCTGTCTTCTCTTCTTGGGCTTTCAAAAATGAAGCTTCTGTGGAATAGATTTGCAAGGTGGCAACATGGTCCTCTCTGCATACGTTTTCCAAATTCTACAAATTCTACTTTTGCCTTGGCTGAGTCCTCTTTTGGAAGAAATATTCTTCAAGCGGTGGTGCCTTCTGTTTAGGTCCTCCTGCCTTTTTCTCCCTCCCTTTTCATTCTTTGTCCTCTAGCTTGGGTATTGGTTCCTACTAGTAATTGGAATGAATTGGACTCTCCATGTCTTAGGAAAGAAAATAACATTTATGCTTACCTGATAAATTTCTTCTTTCCGGACATAGAGAGTCCACGACCCCACCCTTTGATTAGACAGTAAATTTTTTACTAAACCTCAGGCACCTCTACACCTTTGTGTTATCTTCTTTTTACATTTCCTTTTGACTGAATGACTGGGGGTTATGGGTAAGGGAAGTGACACTTAACAGCTTTGCTGTGGTGCTCTTTGCCTCGTCCTGCTGTCCAGGAGTGAATATCCTACTAGTAATTGGAATGACGTAGTGGACTCTCCATGTCCGGAAATAAATAAATTTATCAGGTAAGCATACATTTTATTTTTTGTGTCTTGTGCATTCCATCCTTCAAACTAGCTGCTGACCTATACAATAATGTGACAATAATGTTCACTCACATACTCTGTTGGGACATTACAGTTTGCATGTGACTGTGAGATGGCCCAAAAATGAGTGCTACTTCAGTGCAAGTAATTTCTTGTGCTAAATAAGTAACGCTTATTTTGCACCACCTCAAAATAAATAATTAGCACTTATTTTGGGCTATCCCTCACTAAATAAGTAACGCAACACTCTGCAAAGCAAATCTGGAGCATCTAAAAATTCGGGACTGTCCCAGGAAATTTGGGACGCCTGGTCACTTTACTTTTAAGTTTATTTTCTAAGACATTTGATGAAGTATTAAAAAAAACATTGGTCGGTTTACAGAAAGAGCTTCTATCCATATGTAACAGAACACTAATCTGCGCCTGCATTGTCCCTTAAAGTTCTAAATTGCTAACCGATGTTTATCTTTGCATCTGGTTTCCATGCTTTCCAAGCTTATTCAGGAATAGAAAATACAACTTGTACTTTATGCAAAGTAGAGTAGGAATACAAAATAACCTTCAGGTTAAATTTCTTTTTCTCCTAAAAACAAATGAAAAAATATGAATCTTTATTTCTGCAACACAAATTAAGGAGACTGAAGCATTTAATTTAATATAACAAGATTTTATTTAATGATTGTATAACTTTTTTATTGAGAAATGGAAATCCAATTACTTGAATTTCACTTGGAAATAATTTCTCATTCCAGGACCGTAGAATTTACAAGCTTTGAGTTTCTGCTGAAGACGGATGATGACTGTTACATTGACATGGAGAATGTATTTAATATGATTGATCATAAAAAACTGAAGAGCGCAAATACTTGGTGGGGAAAGTAAGTTAAAAATGCTATAATACTTTTGAGTGTTCTGCTTCAGTTAAATATTATGATACGCCTCCAGGTGTGTGTTGCATTGATTCTGTAATTGTAATATCTGTGTATTGAGAGAGACAGTATATTTGTAATATCCACTGGGTTTATAAGCTGATTTATTAAAGGAACATGTTACCCAAATGTTGAAGCACTTGAAAGTGATGCAGCATAGCTGTAAAAAGTTTACTAGAAAATATCACCTAAGTAAAAAAGAATGATGTTTTACCTTGAAATTTCTTTATAAGCCACATCCCATTGTAAAGGGACTTTAAGCAGCCAATCAGGGTGCTAGTCCTGGGACTTGAAAGGGCGCATGCATCTGGCATGTGCAGGCAGAGTCTTGTTATTGCCCTTCACAGTTTAAGGAAGTTTAATAGGAAATCTTGCTAGATTTCAGTAAAATCTCATGAGATCACAGTATAGCAAAACATGACCTCAGCACTGCTGATGCTTATTGGCTGTTTTTTTTGGGGGGGTTTAACTGCAGCTGTACAATAGCTAAATGATAAATGTTCACATAATACTTCTTTTGTGAACTTTAGAATTTTTTTACATAGGGATATCAGATGATATTGTCAGCTTTTTACAGTTATACTGCATCACTTTCAAGTGATTTAGTATATGAGTATAATGTCTCTTTAAACATTGTACAAGCATTTTAGGGCAGTTTTTTTAAACTAGCTAATCAATATAAAACAGTTTATTTTTTTTTCTCTGTTTTAAGGGACGTTAAATGCACATTGTAGTGGCAAATTGACATGCTCTTGATTCTGCATCTCATAAGTTCTACGTCTTCATGCCTATGCATTAGCAGAGCAACTATATCCTGCTCTGACTGAATCACCTAACACAATTTAGTATGACATTTTTGTTATTGCTATCCCTCCTAAATAAAGTATAACCCTTTAAGTTAAATGGCCAGTTATTTTTATCATCCCACCAGTTTTCAGTTTTGATGATAAAGTCATATTATTATTTTACAAGTTCCAGCTCCCTCAAGTTACCTGTCAGACTTCTTGCAAGCGTACATTTAATTTTACTGTTCTTTCTAGCATTATTATGTCCTCTGACATCCAAACTTTGTAACTACAGTGGTCTCAGGAGTCTCAATAGAGACCAGGCCCACACATCTAGGGGGGCCCTGCAATAAATAGAAGTTTTACTACAAAGGGGCCTAGCATGATTAAAGTTGGGCCTCTTCCAGCCTGGCCCCTCTGTAGTACCCCTCTGTGTGCCCCCTACAAAATAGGATCAAAAGATATTGAAAGCTTATAGAAAATATGGTGCCAGGGTTTTCAAGATGGCCACCACAGTGGTGTTGTACAGAAAAAAAACATGCCAAGTGGGTATTCTCTGATGTGGACTAACCAAGCAGAAAGGATTAATCAAAGCTGTGTAAAAGTAGCTCCTCTTGCCCCTATATGGCTGTAGGCTCAGACTCTGTTGATTGCAAACAGCCAGAAAGTGTAATTTTGAAATGTGAAGCCCCATTACAGCCTTTGTCCTGGGGCCCAAAGTGCTAAGATAGTTTTGCCTTTAATGTGGCAAATCAAAACACAAATTCAGTATATCAGTTAAAGCATTTTAGCATTTACCTCTTGCACATACACATATGCGCACACACACACATATGCGCACACACATATGCACATACACGCACATACACACTTATATACACTAGTGTTCAAAAGTTTGGGGTCACTTAGAAATTTCCTTGTTTTTGAAAGAACATCAAATTGATCAGAACTACGGTGTAGACATTGTTAATGTTGTAAATAACTATTGTAGCTGGAAATAGGCTGATTTTTAATGGAATATCTACATAGGCGCACATAGGCCTATTATCAGCAACCATCTGTCCTGTGTTCCCATGGCATGTTGTGTTTGCTAATCCAAGTTTATCATTTAAATAGATTAATTGATAATTAGAAAACCCTTTTGAAATTATAGTAGCACAGCTGAAAACTGTTGTGCTGATTAAAGAAGCAATAAAACTGGCCTTCATTAGACTAGTTGAGTATCTGGAGCATCAGCAATTATTGTTTTGCTTACAGTCTCAAGATGGCCAGAAATAAAGAACTTTCTTAAAGTTCTCAGTCAGTCTATTCCTGTTATGAGAAATGAAGGCTATTCCATGCAAGACATTGCCAAGAAACTAAAGATCTCGGTCAACGATTTGTACTACTCCTTTCACAGAACAACAAGAATAGAAAGAGGAGTGGGAGGCCCCAGTGCACAACTGAGCAAGAGGACAAATACATTAGAGTGTCTCATTTCAGAAACAGATGCCTCACATGTCCTCAACTGGCAGCTTCATTAAATAGTACCCACTAAACACCAGTCTCAATGTCTACAGTGAAGAGGCAAAGAAAAAGCCATATCTTAAACTGGCCAATTAAAAGAAAAGATTAAGATGGGCAAAAGAACACAGATACTGGACAGAGGAAGACTGAAAAAAGTGTTATGGGCAGAAGAATCTAAGTTTGAGGTGTCTTGTTCACAAAGAACATTTGTGAGACGCAGACCAAATGAAAAGATGTTTGAGGAGTGCTTGACACCAACTATCAAGCATGGTGGAGGCAATGTGATGGTCTTGGGGGTGTTTTGGCGGTGGTAAAGTGGGAGATGTATACAGGGTAAAAGGGACCTTATAGAAGGAAGGCTATCACTCCATATTGCAACACCATGTCATACCCTGTGGATGACGCTTGATTGGAGCCAATTTCCTCTGACAAAAGGACAATGACACAAAGCACAGATCCAAACTATGCAAGAACTATTTAGGGAAGAAGCAGTCAGCTGGTAATGTGTCTTTAATGGAGTGGCCAGCACAGTCACCAGATCTCAACCCTATTGGGATGTTGTGGGAGGAGCTTGACCATATGGTACGTAAGAAGTGCCCATCAAGCCAATCCAACTTGTGGGAGGTGCTTCAGGAAGCATGGAGTGAAATCTCTTCAGATTACCTCAAATTTACAGCTAGAATGTCAAAGGTCTGCAGGGCTGTAATTTCTGCACATGGAGGATTCTTTGACAAAAGCAAAGTTTGAAGGACACAATTATTATTCTATCTAACCTTGTCAATGACTATATTTCCTATTCAAACTCATTTCATGTATGTTTTCATGGAAAATAAGGAAATGTCTAATTGACCCAAACTTTTGAACGCCAGTGTATGCACGCATACACATGCACACACATAGATATACACCCACAAAGATAAACGCATACGCACACACATACGTACACCCATACACATGCAGACACACACATATATATATATATATATATATATATATATATATATATATATTATATTATATACACACACACACGCACCTACACATAAACACATATCTATGTGTTTGTGTATGTATATGCATTTGTGTGCGCGCACACACACACATACCTATACACACACATGCATATACATACACAAACACACATATATATATATTATATATATATATATATATATACACACATATTCACACTCCGATATACACACACAAGAAAAGTATATTATTGTTTATACATCATTTGTTTTTATTGAGCTGAACTGTCAGAATGCAATAAAGAAAACAATAAAGCTAGACAGTGGGTCCACCTAAGTATTGGGTTTGTCTAATGCTCCAGTACATGGTGTAGATAGCTGAGCTAGCTCATCTGGTAAATTACTGTCTAGGTATCAGCAAAGAGAATTCATTTACAACATTATTGCTAATAAATAGGTTATTTGCCAATGGTTTGGATATAAAATATGCATTTGGCTAACTACTTACAATAAACCATTTCCTCTCTGTCGATAATTGCAAGACTAAGTACATAATTTTTAATAGTTTGTAAACAAACAAAAAAAAGAGAAATGAAGGAAAAAATACCCATGTAATGGGACATTAAAGTTAATGTATTTTGTATATGCAAAATAAATATCAGCAATTAAAATCTGCAGTAAAAATGCTTCAAAATAAGTTAACACTTTCATATTTGTAGCATAATTTGCAAGGTTTTAAACATTAAGAGCACTCCAGGGACACACTACTTTAAAAAGCCATGTGGAACTCATGTTCTTTGTCTCAATGAGCTTGTCTCTGAGTTAAAGGGATACAGAACTCACATTTTTTTCTTTAGTGATTCAGATAGAGCATGCAATTTTAAGTAACTTTGTAATTTACTCCTATTATCAATTTTTCTTCGTTCTTTTGCTATCTTTATTTTAAAAAGAAGGCATCTAAGCTATTTGTTTGGTTCAGTACCCTGGACAGCACTTGTTCATTGGTGGATGAATTTATCCACCAATCAGGGTGAACAACCCAGGTTGTTCACCAAAAATGGGCCGGCATCTAAACTTTCATTCTTGCATTTCAAATAAAGATACCAAGAGAATGAAGAAAATTTGATAATAGGAGTAAATTAGAAAGTTGCTTAAAATTGCTGCTCTGTCTGAATCACAAAAGAAAAATGTTGGCTTCAGTGTCCCTTTAACCAATCTCAGTATAGAATATTGCAGGCACAGGTAAATTTCATCAAACTTAAAGGGTCAGTAAACACCTTGAAATGTTAATATAAAAGGTTTAGTTATGTATTGTAAAACAACTTTGCAATAAACGTTATATATGTTGCCCACTTTTCCTGTGACCTGGCTTTTAAAAAAATTGGATTCCCTGATTCTCAGAGCTGGGAATCCCCATTGTATACTTCTCAAGGATAACCTTGCTACATACATTTCCCCAACTGGATTACATAGAAAACCCCTGCAAAACAATGTACTTAATACTAACATAATAAATGTAGCTAACCTTGTCTGTAGACTAACACCTGGATTGACCCCTTCAAATAAGTCAAGTGGCGGCTGTAGTTTTCCCTATTGAAAAACAATTGCAGCAAAGAAGATGTTAATTTGTTTTAAAAAAAATGTTTAGACTTGTGTAATATGTTGTTCTATAGAAAGACAACAGAAATGTCTTGTAATTACAAGGTATTTACTGCCCGGTTAAGTAAGATGGTGGCATCTCAGTAGGGAGTGGAACAGTTTTAGAAACATAGAACTTGACTGTAGAGAAGAACCAAAAGGCCCATCAAGTGTATCCATATTACTTGCTCAGTGTAAATGTACTTATTTCTTACTGTAGCCTTATGCATGTCTCAGGCATGTTTTAATTCTTTTACAGTCTTTGTGTTTACCACCCCTATTGGAACTTTATTCCTTGAATCCACCACCCTTTCTGTAAAAAAAATGCTTCCTCACATTTCTCCTGAATCTGCTACCCTCTAACTTAAGATTGTGACCCTTTGTGTTAGTATTTTTTTTTAATGGAAAATGCTTTCAGCTTCTATTTTATTAAGTCCCTTCATATATTTGAAGGTTTCTATCATGTCACCTCTTTCCCTTCTCTCCTCTAAACTATACATATTTAGATCATAGAGTCTTTCTTTGTACGTTTTATATTTTAGACCATGTACCATTTTAGTAGCCCTCCTTTGGACGGTTTACTAATTTATTTATGTCCTTCTGGAGATAGGGTCTCTAGAACTGTACACAGTATTCAAGATGAGGATTAGCTAGTGATCTGTAAAGTGGTATAAGAACATTGCTATTTCTGCTACTAATACATCTCCCAATCTAAATAAGTATTCGACTGGCCCATTCCTCTTTAGTTACAGTCAGTAATGTACCATTAAAGGGGCATGTAACCCAATTTTTTTTCTTTCATGATTCAGATAGAGAATTTATTATTAAACAACTTTCTAATTTACCTCTATTAGCAAGTTTGCTTTATTCTCTTGATATCCTTCCTTGAACGAGCAGCAATGCACTACTGGGAGCTAGCTGAACACATTGTCGATCACAAGTGATGCAGCCACCAATCTAGATATGCTTTTAAACAAAGAAAACAAAAAGAGTTAAGCAAATTGGATAAAATAAGTACATTGGAAGGTTGTTTAAAATTGTATATTCTATCTGAATCATAAAACAAATGTGGGGTTTTATATTCCTTTTTCACCTTAATTGGCAACTTAATACACTCTAGCAGGTTAAATGGATTACTGAAAATAAATTAAAGGGGATAAAATGTTATAGTAGCTTGTACCTTTAAAGGAACATAAAACCCCACATTTTTATTTCATGATTCAGATAGAGCATGCATTTTTAATCAACTTTCCAATTTACTTCTATTAACAAATTGTCTTCATTCTCTTGGTATTCTTTGTTGAAAACATACCGTGGTAGACTCGGGAGCAGCAATGCATTACTGGGAGCTAGCTGCTGATTGGTGGCTGCACATATATGCCTCTTGTTTTTGAGTCAAGCAATGTGTTCAGCTAGCTCCCAGTAGTGCATTGCTGCCCCTTCAAAGATACTAAATTGGAAATATGTTTAACATTGTATGCTCTAACTAAATCCAGAAATTAAAAAAAAAAAAATGGTTTTCATCATCCCTTTATACAGTGTACCTCAATGGCAAACAGTCAGTTTTGCAGTGGATAAGATAGGTCTAGTTTTGGATGAGGGGACTCTTCTAAAGACCCTGCTACCCCTGTAAAACATAGAGAGACATGAGGCCTTTGTTCCTGTATCTTCCAGGTGATTAACAATGACAAATACATAACTGCATTAGTTCTATTTTGTTTGTTCTGATCATCCTAAAGTGGTATTAATCATCCACCTTATCATAGATATATATCACAAGACCCCTCATTTGGAAGAGGTGGTCCACTATTTAGAGTTTCTTTCATACAGGTGGTGAGAGACCATTATCCATTACTCCTGGGAATTAGTGTACGCAAAGATTCCAAAAACCCCAAGAGCTCTATAAAATCCATCCCACCTCACTGGCACCTTAGTCTTATCTTTGCCTCCACTGGAGGAAGGTGAAGAATGAAGATGTGCATAAGATTCTTCAAGGAGAGGGGTTCTCAGACTGAGTTGAGGTCCATCGGGTTAGCACATGTATTCTCTCTGGTCTGCACACATCATGTTTTTTTGTGTGCTTAGGTTTTTTCCGCACCAGCATTCGGGTCTGTGCATGTAGTCCTTGGGTTTGAGCATGTCGGATTTTGGTGTGCCTTTTCCTATTTTTACCGTCTGGTTTTTAGCGCGCCTGGCCTAGTGAGTTTTATAAAGAATTACTTTTGGAGGGAGTAAGGTTTTCCTTTCTTCAAGAGCTCTTTTTAAGGGAACTTTCGGACCAGTTAAAGGCTCTAAACAAGTTTGTCAAAATTCTGTCTTTAAAAATTGAGACTTTTATGACTAGTCTGCCTTTTGTTCAGCAAGGTCAGTTTATGTTGACAATAGATAGATAGGAGGCTTATCTTCATGTTCTTATTCACAGGGAACACTTTCAGTTTCTGATGTTTGCATTTTTGGACAGGCATTTTCAGTTTGTTGCTCTTCCATTTGATCTGGCTAAAGCTCCAATAATCTTTACAAAAGTTCTGGGTGCTCTTCTATCAGTAAAGCAAAGTGTGGAAAACAGCACCAACAGATATGTGGCTTGTGGGGCACGGAACCCAGGATCTGCCTTATCCTGCAAGTACTCCAAGTAGCAAAAAAAGATTTGTTCCAGCCACCAATAGTTAAAAAACCTTTATTTCTTCATATGGGGTCTTTTGACAAACATACAACGTTTCAGACCTGCTATAGGTCCTTAGTCATGTATACATGACTAAGGACCTATAGCAGGTCTGAAACGTTGTATGTTTGTCAAAAGACCCCATATGAAGAAATAAAGGTTTTTTAACTATTGGTGGCTGGAACAAATCTTTTTTTGCTACTTGGTGCTCTTCTATCAGTAATCAGATCTCAGGGTATTGCTGCGTTTCCTTACCTGGATGGATCTTGGTTCAAGCTTCATCTTTACATTTAGCAGAACCTCACAGCAACAGACTGTTATTGTTTCTTCAATAGCATGGTTGGAAATCAATGTTCCAATGAGTTCTGTCGTTCATCAGACAAAGGTTACTTTTCTGGGGGTAAAAATAGACTCCGTTGCCATGAGCATATCTTTAACAGAACAAAGAAGGTTTAAGCTGGTGTCAGCTTGTATAAACCTTCAGTCTCTTTCTTTTCCTTCAGTTGCTTTTTGCATGGAAGTATTAGGTCTCATGTTTGTGGCATTGGATGCTATACAATATGCCTTGTCAATCGTTCAGAGATCATACTCAGTTGTCTCAGGAGATCATTCTAGATCACAAAACAGTTCAGTCTCTGTCTTGGTGGCTGGATAATCACTTTATTATGCAAGGGGCTTCTTTTGCTTCTTTTGGGTTGGGGAGCTGTCTGAAGGTTTCTGAAAGCACAAGGGGTTCAGGGCTCTTCAGAGTTGGCCTTAGTTGAAGAGGGAGTCTCATCTCTGTTTTCAAATAGACAATGTTACAGCAGTGGCTTATATCAATCGTCAAGGGGGGAACTCACAGTTCCCTAGCCATAAGTAAATTCTCTCTTGGGCAAAAGCCAATCTTTCTTTAATTTCTGCTGTTCATATTCCTGGAGTGAACAACTGGGAAGCAGATTTTCTCAGTCGTCAGCCTCTGCTTCAGGAGGTTTTCAGTCAGATTGTGGATCTTTTGGTGGCTCCCAGAGATAGATGTTATGGCTTATTAGTTGAAAAAACATAAATTATGCTTACCTGATAATTTAATTTCCATCGAGGGGAGGAGAGTCCACGGCTTCATTCATTACTATTAGGAATTAAGAACCTGGCCACCAGGAGGAGGCAAAGACACCCCAGCCAAAGGCTTAAATACCTCCCCCACTTCCCTCATCCCCAAGTCATTCTGCAGAGGGAACCAGGAACAGTAGGAGAAATATCAGGGTAAAAACAGGTGCCAGAAGATGAATAAATTATGGCTGCACAACGGAGATATGGGCGTGAGCCGTGGATTCTCCTCCCCTCGATGGAAATGAAATTACCAGGTAAGCATAATTTATGGTTTTCCATCTAAAGGGGAGGAGAGTCCACGGCTTCATTCATTACTATTTGGAACATATACCCAAGCTCTAGAGGACACTGAATGAAACCGGGAGGGTAAAATGCGGACCCTAATCTGAGGGCACCACAGCCTGCAAAACGTTTCTCCCAAACACAGCTTCCGCAGAAGCAAAAACGTAAAATTTGTAAAAGTGTGTAAGGAGGACCAGGTAGCCGCCTTACAAATTTGCTCCATAGAGGCCTCATTCTTGAAGGCCCAAGACAAAGCCACAGCTCTAGTTGAATGAGCCGTGATCCTCTGAGGAGGCTTATGTCCCGCTGTCTCGTAAGCCAAGCAAATCAAGCTCCTCAACCAAAAAGACAAAGTAGCAGCAGAGGAGACCCTTTGCCCCTTGTGCTTCCCAGAATACACCGCAAAAAGAGATGTAGACTGTCTGAAATCCTATGTAGTCTGAAGATAGAACTTCAAGGCACGAACCACATCCAGGTTATGAAGTAACCTCTATTTCAAAGAAGGGTTAGGACACAAAAAAGGAACAACTATTTCCTGATTGATGTTACGGTTAGACACCACCATGGGGAGAAACCCCAACCCAGTGCGAAGTACAGCCTTATCCGAATGAAACACCAGATAAGGAGGATCACATTGCAAGGCAGCTAGTTCAGATACTCTGTGTGCCATTGCAATAGGCAACAGGAAGAGAACCTTCCAGGACAGAATCTTAATGTCTATGGAATGTATAGGTTCAAACGGAACCCTCTGCAAAATCTTAAGGGCTAAGTTTAAGCTCCAAGGTGGAGCCGACTATCTAAAGACAGGCCTGATTCTAGACAGAGCCTGAACAATATATTGAATGTCAGGGAGCTCAGCGAGTCTCCTATGCAACAAAACTGATAATGCCGAAATCTGTCCCTTTAAGGAACTAGCAGCAAGGCCCTTCTCCAAACCCTCTTGGAGAAAGGACAGAATCCTGGATACCTTCACCCTATGCCAAGGATATCCATGCTTCTCACACCAGGACAAGTAAGTCCTCCACACCTTATGGTAGATGCGACGAGTGACTGGCTTCCTTGCCTGAATTAGAGTATCAATCACACTTTCTGAAAAGCCTCGGGGTGAAGAGACCATTCCCCCGGATGGAAGTATTGTCTGCTGAGAAAGTCCGCTTACCAGTTGTTCACACCTGGAATGTGAATCGCTGAGAGCGAGCAGTCGTGGGACTCCACCCACTCCAGAATCCGAGACACCGCTCTCATTGCGAGGAAGCTCCTTGTACCCCCCTGATGGTTGACGTAAGCCACCGAGGTAATGTTGTCGGTCTGAAATCTGATGAAACTGACCGACTCCAGAGAAGGCCATTCCTTCAGAGCATTGTAAATTGCTCGTAGTTCTAGGATGTTGATGGGAAGGAGAGACTCCTCCCTGGACCACCCTCCTTGTGCCATCCTGGCACCCCAAACAGCTCCCCATCCTGTCAGACTGGCGTCCGTGGTCACAATCTCCCAGGACGATCGCAAGAAGGATGTCCCCATGGACAGTTGATCCGGACGAATTCACCAAGAGAGGGAGTTCCGAGTCCGAGCATCCATGAATATCAGCTGTGATAGATCTGAATGATCACCGTTCCACTGTCTCAGCATGCACAATTGAAGAGGTCTGAGATGGAACCTGGCGAATGGGATGACATCTATGCTTGAAACCATGAGACCTATCACCTCCATACATTGAGCCACCGACAGGCTTGTGGAGGACTGAAGGGCAAGACAGGTGGACGCTTTCTGCGCCGCTGATCTGTGAGAAATATCTTCATGGACATAGAGTATATTATCGTGCCCAGGAACTACACCCTGTTGCTGGGAACCAGGGAAATCTTTCCTGCATTGATCTTCCAACCGTGAGATTGGAGCAGAAGAAGAAGAGCCCTAAAATGATCCTCTGTGCGGCCGAGTGACTGCGCCTGAAGTAGGATGTTGTCCAGGTAAGGCGCCACCGCAATGCCCCTGGATCTGGCTACTGCAAGCAGCGCCCCCAGAACCTTCTTGAAGACCCTTGGGGCCGTCGCCAGACCAAAAGGAAGGGCCACAAACTGGAAGTGTTGGTCCAGAAATGCAAATCTTAGGAACCTGAAATGGTCCCTGTGAATTGGCACATGAAGGTAAGCGCCCTTCAAGTCTACAGTTGTCATGAACTGTCCCTCTTGAACTAGGGGCAGAATAAATTTGATTGTTTCTATTTTGAACAATGGAACACTCAGAAACTTTTTTAAACATCGGGCGGAACGTGCCCTCCTTCTTTGGAACCAAAAAAAAGATTGGAATAGTACCCTAGACCCCTTTCTGCTAGGGGTACTGGCATGATAACCCCGAGAGAGGCGATATCTCTCACACACTCTAGAAAGGCCTTTCTCTGCTCTGGTCTTGAAGACATGTTTCACAGGAAGAATCTGCCCTCGGGCGGATGGGATCTGAACCCTATCCTGTAACCCTGGGAGACCACTTCTAGAACCCAAGGGCCCTGAACGTCCTGCAACCATGCGTCTTAGAATAGAGATAATCTGCCCCCTACGTGATCTGGAGACCTTGAAAAGGCAGGGACAACAGCCTCGACTTAGAGGTCATGTCCGCAGACCAAGATTTTAGCCACAGAGCCCTGCGCGCTAAAACAGAAAAACCTGACACCTTAGCATTCAGGAGAATAATTGGCATATTGGCATCACAGATGAAAGAATTGGCGACCTTCAGCGCTTTAATCTTCTCCTGTATCTCATCGATGGATGTCTCCCCCCTCGACCATTTCACACAGGGATTCACACCAATATGTCACAGCTCCAGCAATGGCCGCTGCTGGCTGAAAATCAAACCCTGTGTGCTGAAACATCTTTCTTAACATGTTTTCCAGCCATGGGCTCTTTAAACGACGAACTATCCTCGAGGGGAATAGTCGTCTGCTTTGCGAGCGTAGAGATAGCCCCATCCACCTTAGGGATGGTCCCCCGCAGCTCAAGCTGAGAGTCCGGAACGGGGAACAATTTTTTAAAGGAAGTAGGGGAAAAGGAAGAACCTAATCGCTCTCATTCGTTTTTAATAATATTAGCCATCTTTTTTTTTAAAAAAAAACTTTTATTTATAACCAACAATGGGTACAATTATACAAATCACCAGACAATGTGCCACGCAGGGCCCAGTGCCACAAAATATAGTGTGCAAATGAATAGAAAATAAACACAATCATATAAGTGACATTAGTATATGGTCTATGCTGATACAGTACCTTTCAAGATTTTATATGAGTTAGATAATTTTCAACTGCAAAAGATACAGTATGTACACATTGTTGGGGTTTTAGTATGTTAAACACACCAACGTAAACAAAAAAAACAAAAACTAACGCCTAGATTTAGAGTTTTGTCGGTAAGGACCCGCGTAGCTAACGCATGCTTTTTTCTGGCCGCACCTTTTAAATACCGCTGGTATTTAGAGTTCACAGAATGGCTGGGTTTTCAGTGCGTTAGGCTCCAAAAAGGGAGCGTAGAGCATAATTTAACGCCACTGCAACTCTCGATACCAGCGGTGCTTACGGACGCGGCCAGCTTCAAAAACGTGCTCGTGCACGATTCCCCCATAGAAAACAATGGGGCTGTTTGAGCTGAAAAAAAACCTAACACCTGCAAAAAAGCCGCGTTCAGCTCCTAACGCAGCCCCATTGTTTGCTATGGGGAAACACTTCCTGCGTCTGCACCTAACACTCTAACATAACATGTACCCCGAGTCTAAACACCCCTAACCTTACACTTATTAACCCCTAATCTGCCGCCCCCGCTATCGCTGACCCCTGCATATTATTTTTAACCCCTAATCTGCCGCTCCGTACACCCCCGCCACCTACATTATCCCTATGTACCCCTAATCTGCTGCCCTAACATCGCCGACCCCTATATTATATTTATTAACCCTAATCTGCCGCCCACAACGTCGCCTCTACCTAACTACACTTATTAACCCCTAATCTGCCGACCGGACCTGAGCGCTACTATAATAAATGTATTAACCCCTAATCCACCTCACTCCCGCCTCAATAACCCTATAATAAATAGTTTTAACCCCTAATCTGCCCTCCCTAACATTGCCGACACCTAACTTCAAGTATTAACCCCTAATCTGCCGACAGGAGCTCACCGCTATTCTAATAAATTTATTAACCCCTAAAGCTAAGTCTAACTTTAACCCTAACACCCCCCTAAGTTAAATATAATTTTATTCTAACGAAATAAATTAACTCTTATTAAATAAATTATTCCTATTTAAAGCTAAATACTTACCTGTAAAATAAATCCTAATATAGCTACAATATAAATTATAATTATATTGTAGCTATTTTAGGATTAATATTTATTTTACAGGTAACTTTGTAATTATTTTAACCAGGTACAATAGCTATTAAATAGTTAAGAACTATTTAATAGTTACCTAGTTAAAATAATTACAAAATTACCTGTAAAATAAATCCTAACATAAGTTACAATTAAACCTAACACTACACTATCAATAAATTATTTAAATAAACTACCTACAATTATCTACAATTAAACCTAACACTACACTATCAATAAATAAATTAAATACAATTCCTACAAATAAATACAATTAAATAAACTAACTAAAGTACAAAAAATAAAAAAGAACTAAGTTACAAAAAATAAAAAAATATTTACAAACATTAGAAAAAAATTACAACAATTTTAAACTAATTACACCTACTCTAAGCCCCCTAATAAAATAACAAAGACCCCCAAAATAAAAAAATGCCCTACCCTATTCTAAATTACAAAAGTTCAAAGCTCTTTTACCTTACCAGCCCTTAAAAGGACCTTTCTTCTGTTATGTGTGATCAGTCCACGGGTCATCATTACTTCTGGGATATAACTCCTCCCCAACAGGAAATGCAAGAGGATTCACCCAGCAGAGCTGCATATAGCTCCTCCCCTCTACGTCAGTCCCAGTCATTCTCTTGCACCCAACGACTAGATAGGATGTGTGAGAGGACTATGGTGATCAACCTCCACTGCACCAAAACAGGAGGGAGCTGTTGCTCGTTACAGGCAAGGCTGGAAGCCTAACCAGTCCTGGAACAAGGGCAAGCAGGCCAGGAAACCTGCTGCTGCCCCAAAGACAGCATGAACCGAGAGCCCCCGATCCGGGACCGGATCTAGTGGGGGGCAGACTTTCTCTCTTCGCCCAGGCCTGGGCAAGAGATGTTCAGGATCCCTGGGCGCTAGAGATCATATCTCAGGGATACCTTCTAGACTTCAAATTATCTCCCCCAAGAGGGAGATTTCATCTGTCAAGGTTGTCAACAAACCAGATAAAGAAAGAAGCGTTTCTACGCTGTGTACAAGATCTGTTATTAATGGGAGTGATCCATCCGGTTCCGCGGTCGGAACAAGGACAAGGGTTCTACTCAAACCTGTTTGTGGTTCCCAAAAAAGAGGGAACTTTCAGGCCAATCTTAGATTTAAAGATTCTAAACAAATTCCTAAGAGTTCCATCGTTCAAAATGGAAACTATTCGGACAATATTACCCATGATCCAAAAGGGTCAGTACATGACCACAGTGGATTTAAAAGATGCTTACCTTCACAAAGATCATCACCGGTATCTAAGGTTTGCCTTCTTAGACAGGCACTACCAGTTTGTAGCTCTTCCATTCGGATTGGCTACGGCTCCAAGAATCTTCACAAAGGTTCTGGGTGCCCTTCTGGCGGTACTAAGACCGCGAGGGATTTCGGTAGCTCCGTACCTAGACGACATTCTAATACAAGCTTCAAGCTTTCAAACTGCCAAGTCTCATACAGAGTTAGTTCTGGCATTTCTAAGGTCGCATGGATGGAAAGTGAACGAAAAGAAGAGTTCTCTTTTTCCTCTCACAAGAGTTCCATTCTTGGGGACTCTTATAGATTCTGTAGAAATGAAGATTTACCTGACAGAAGACAGGTTAACAAAGCTTCAAAATGCATGCCGTGTCCTTCATTCCATTCAACACCCGTCAGTAGCTCAATGCATGGAGGTGATCGGCTTAATGGTAGCGGCAATGGACATAGTACCTTTTGCACGCCTACACCTCAGACCGCTGCAATTGTGCATGCTAAGTCAGTGGAATGGGGATTACTCAGATTTGTCCCCTACTCTGAATCTGAATCAAGAGACCAGAAATTCTCTTCTATGGTGGCTTTATCGGCCACACCTGTCCAGGGGGATGCCATTCAGCAGGCCAGACTGGACAATTGTAACAACAGACGCCAGCCTACTAGGTTGGGGCGCTGTCTGGAATTCTCTGAAGGCTCAGGGACTATGGAATCAGGAGGAGAGTCTCCTTCCAATAAACATTCTGGAATTGAGAGCAGTTCTCAATGCCCTTCTGGCTTGGCCCCAATTAACAACTCGGGGGTTCATCAGGTTTCAGTCGGACAACATCACGACTGTAGCTTACATCAACCATCAGGGAGGGACAAGAAGCTCCCTAGCAATGATGGAAGTATCAAAGATAATTCGCTGGGCAGAGTCTCACTCTTGCCACCTGTCAGCAATCCACATCCCGGGAGTGGAGAACTGGGAGGCGGATTTCTTGAGTCGCCAGACTTTTCATCCGGGGGAGTGGGAACTTCATCCGGAGGTCTTTGCCCAAATACTTCGACGTTGGGGCAAACCAGAGATAGATCTCATGGCGTCTCGCCAGAACGCCAAACTTCCTCACTACGGGTCCAGATCCAGGGATCCGGGAGCGGTTCTGATAGATGCTTTGACAGCACCTTGGAACTTCGGGATGGCTTATGTGTTTCCACCCTTCCCGCTGCTTCCTCGATTGATTGCCAAAATCAAACAGGAGAGAGCATCAGTGATTCTAATAGCGCCTGCATGGCCACGCAGGACTTGGTATGCAGATCTAGTGGACATGTCATCCTGTCCGCCTTGGTCTCTACCTCTAAGACAGGACCTTCTGATACAGGGTCCATTCAAACATCAAAATCTAACTTCTCTGAATCTGACTGCTTGGAAATTGAACGCTTGATTTTATCAAAACGTGGTTTTTCTGAGTCGGTTATTGATACCCTGATACAGGCTAGGAAGCCTGTTACCAGAAGGATTTACCATAAAATATGGCGTAAATACCTATACTGGTGCGAATCCAAAGGTTACTCCTGGAGTAAGGTTAGGATCGCTAGGATATTGTCCTTTCTACAAGAAGGTTTAGAAAAGGGTTTATCAGCTAGTTCATTAAAGGGACAGATTTCAGCTCTGTCCATCTTGTTACACAGGCGTCTGTCAGAAAATCCAGACGTCCAGGCCTTTTGTCAGGCTTTAGCTAGGATCAAGCCTGTGTTTAAAGCTGTTGCTCCGCCATGGAGTTTAAACTTAGTTCTTAACGTTTTACAGGGTGTTCCGTTTGAACCCCTTCATTCCATTGATATAAAATTGTTATCTTGGAAAGTTCTGTTTTTAATGGCTATTTCCTCGGCTCGAAGAGTCTCTGAGTTATCAGCCTTACATTGTGATTCTCCTTATCTGATTTTTCACTCAGACAAGGTAGTTCTGCGTACTAAACCTGGGTTCTTACCTAAGGTAGTCACTAACAGGAATATCAATCAAGAGATTGTTGTTCCATCCTTGTGTCCAAATCCTTCTTCAAAGAAGGAACGTCTTCTACACAATCTGGATGTAGTTCGTGCCCTCAAGTTCTACTTGCAGGCAACTAAAGATTTTCGCCAAACTTCTTCCCTGTTTGTCGTTTATTCTGGACAGAGGAGAGGTCAAAAAGCTTCTGCTACCTCTCTCTCTTTTTGGCTTCGTAGCATAATACGTTTAGCCTATGAGACTGCTGGACAGCAGCCTCCTGAAAGAATTACAGCTCACTCCACTAGAGCTGTGGCTTCCACTTGGGCCTTTAAGAATGAGGCCTCTGTTGAACAGATTTGCAAGGCTGCAACTTGGTCTTCGCTTCATACTTTTTCCAAATTTTACAAATTTGACACTTTTGCTTCTTCGGAGGCTATTTTTGGGAGAAAGGTTCTTCAGGCAGTGGTTCCTTCTGTATAATGAGCCTGCCTATCCCTCCCGTCATCCGTGTACTTTTGCTTTGGTATTGGTATCCCAGAAGTAATGATGACCCGTGGACTGATCACACATAACAGAAGAAAACATAATTTATGCTTACCTGATAAATTCCTTTCTTCTGTTGTGTGATCAGTCCACGGCCCGCCCTGTTTTAAGGCAGGTAAATATCTTTTAAATTATACTCCAGTCACCACTTCACCCTTGGTTACTCCTTTCTCGTTGATTCTTGGTCGAATGACTGGGACTGACGTAGAGGGGAGGAGCTATATGCAGCTCTGCTGGGTGAATCCTCTTGCATTTCCTGTTGGGGAGGAGTTATATCCCAGAAGTAATGATGACCCGTGGACTGATCACACAACAGAAGAAAGGAATTTATCAGGTAAGCATAAATTATGTTTTTGTGGGGCATGCCACAAAGAATTCAGCTCTTTTGCCTGTAAAAATAAACATACAATACCCCCCCCAACATTACAACCCACCACCCACATACCCCTAATCTAACCCAAACCCCCCTTAAATAAACCTAACACTAAGCCCCTGAAGATCTTCCTACCTTGTCTTCACCATGCCAGGTATCACCGATCGTTCCAGGCTCCAAAATCTTCATCCAAGCCCAAGCGGGGGCTAGACATCCATCATCCGGCGGCTGAAGAGGTCCAGAAGAGGCTCCAAAATCTTCATCCTATCCGGGAAGAAGAGGCGATCCGGACCGGCAACCATCTTGATCCAAGCGGCATCTTCTATCTTCATCCGATGACGACCGGCTCCATCTTGAAGATCTCCACCGCGGACCCATCTTCTTCTTCTGACGACTTCCCGACGAATGACGGTTCCTTTAAGGGACGTCATCCAAGATGGCGTCCCTCGAATTCCGATTGGCTGATAGGATTCTATCAGCCAATCGGAATTAAGGTAGGAAAATTCTGATTGGCTGATGGAATCAGCCAATCAGAATCAAGTTCAATCCGATTGGCTGATTCAATCAGCCAATCAGATTGAGCTCGCATTCTATTGGCTGTTCCGATCAGCCAATAGAATGCGAGCTCAATCTGATTGGCTGATCGGATCAGCCAATCGGATTGAACTTGATTCTGATTGGCTGATTCCATCAGCCAATCAGAATTTTCCTACCTTAATTCCGATTGGCTGATAGAATCCTATCAGCCAATCGGAATTCGAGGGACGCCATCTTGGATGACGTCCCTTAAAGGAACCGTCATTCGTCGGGAAGTCGTCGGAAGAAGAAGATGGGTCCGCGGTGGAGGTCTTCAAGATGGAGCCGGTCGTCATCGGATGAAGATAGAAGATGCTGCTTGGATCAAGATGGTTGCCGGTCCGGATCGCCTCTTCTTCCCGGATAGGATGAAGATTTTGGAGCCTCTTCTGGACCTCTTCAGCCGCCGAATGATGGATGTCTAGCCCCCGCTTGGGCTTGGATGAAGATTTCGGAGCCTGGAACGATTGGTGATACCTGGCATGGTGAAGACAAGGTATGAAGATCTTCAGGGGCTTAGTGTTAGGTTTATTTAAGGGGGGTTTGGGTTAGATTAGGGGTATGTGGGTGGTGGGTTGTAATGTTGGGGGGGTATTGTATGTTTTTTTTACAGGCAAAAGAGCTGAATTCTTTGGGGCATGCCCCACAAAAGGTCCTTTTAAGGGCTGGTAAGGTAAAAGAGCTTTGAACTTTTGTAATTTAGAATAGGGTAGGGCATTTTTTTATTTGTTTGTTATTTTATTAGGGGGCTTAGAGTAGGTGTAATTAGTTTAAAATTGTTGTAATTTTTTTCTAATGTTTGTAAATATTTTTTTATTTTTTGTAACTTAGTTCTTTTTTATTTTTTGTACTTTAGTTAGTTTATTTAATTGTATTTATTTGTAGGAATTGTATTTAATTTATTTATTGATAGTGTAGTGTTAGGTTTAATTGTAGATAATTGTAGGTAGTTTATTTAATTAATTTATTGATAGTGTAGTGTTAGGTTTAATTGTAACTTAGGTTAGGATTTATTTTACAGGTAATTTTGTAATTATTTTAACTAGGTAACTATTAAATAGTTCTTAACTATTTAATAGCTATTGTACCTGGTTAAAATAAATACAAAGTTGCCTGTAAAATAAATATTAATCCTAAAATAGCTACAATATAATTATAATTTATATTGTAGCTATATTAGGGTTTATTTTATAGGTAAGTATTTAGCTTTAAATAGGAATAATTTATTTAATAAGAGTTAATTTATTTCGTTAGAATAAAATTATATTTAACTTAGGGGGTGTTAGGGTTAGAATTAGCTTTAGGGGTTAAAAAATTTATTAGAATAGCGGTGAGCTCCGGTCGGCAGATTAGGGGTTAATGTTTGAAGTTAGGTGTCGCAGATTAGGGGTTAATACTATTTATTATAGGGTTATTGAGGCGGGAGTGAGGCGGATTAGGGGTTAATAACTTTATTATAGTAGCTGTGCGGTCCGCTCGGCAGATTAGGGGTTAATAAGTGTAGGTAGGTGGCGGCGACGTTGTGGGGGGCAGATTAGGGGTTAATAAATATAATATAGGGGTCGGCGGTGTTAGGGGCAGCAGATTAGGGGTACATAAGTATAACGTAGGTGGCGGTCGGCAGATTAGGGGTTAAAAATTTTTAATCGAGTGGCGGCGATGTGGGGGGACCTCGGTTTAGGGGTACATAGGTAGTTTATGGGTGTTAGTGTACTGTAGAGCACAGTAGTTAAGAGCTTTATGAACCGGCGTTAGCCCAAAAAGCTCTTAACTACTGACTTTTTTCTGCGGCTGGAGTTTGGTCGTTGGATTTCTAACGCTCACTTCAGCCACGACTCTAAATACCGGTGTTAGAAAGATCCCATTGAAAAGATAGGATACGTAATTGACGTAAGGGGGTCTGCGGTATGGAAAAGTCGCGGCTGGAAAGTGAGTGTTAGACCCTTTCCTGACTGACTCCAAATACCAGAGGGCGGTAAAAACCAGCGTTAGGAGCCTCTAACGCTGGTTTTGACGGCTACCACCCAACTCTAAATCTAGGCGTAACTAAACTAAACTAGTACAGTCTCCTTTTAAAGTGGATATCGCACAGCCAAAGAAACGTGAAAACATACACTTGTCCAGTACGTCAAATTTACATTGAGACTTCAACACTTTGGAAGCATTAAACAAATTAAATTCTGATATAGTTTATGAAATTAAATCAGTCAGAGGAATGACAAATCTTTGAAACATCATATGCATATAACACAAAAAGCTTGCATACTACCCTAGAGCTGCATTAAGAGCAAGTGTGAAAAACACTATAGCTTATTTGGAGCTGATAAATCAGATTAATGGGTCTGTCGTCTAAGTTAATGCAGGAAGCAGTGTTTACATATCTCCAAAGGTATTAACTGTAGGAAGGCTAGAGAAGCTTACACCAATGTTGTCATGCACCATACTAACATCAGGGGGCTGAAATTAATATGCATATTCAGAATTAAAGGGGTATTTCTAGAATATTGACAGTAAAGTAGAAATACCTTAGTAATACATACAATCAGTTTCAGATGTAGCAGATAGATGGTTCTGCTAAGCTATATAAGTATAAATGAGTAGAGAGTATTGAATACTGCATTGCATTTATGGCAAACTGATTTTAAAATGTCTTTCCTATCATCATTGTGTTTCTATATTTAGTACTACCTTATACAGACTGTAGAATAAAGTATAACATAAACTAACATAGTGTAGAAGACTAAGCCACATATTACATCCTACATGATGTGCCATAATATGAGGTATAAATTACCATATGTAATATGAAATATACAGCAGCAATTGGAGATAATCAACTGTAGTTAGGGTAACTTAACCTAAACAATAGTCTGAAATATATATAAACCTATGGAGGCTTTAGACTGACTATCAAGTTTCTACACATAAACAAACTCCAATAGGAGAATTAGCCAGCATGAACGGTATAAAAACGTTACTGTTGCTTCCCTCAGTAGATTCCAATTATGATAAGAAGCTCAATGAATCACCTCAGCAATCTCCCTAAGGGGGGGGGGGGTGAAACCAAAGATTCACTTATTGTGTCTCAGATATCTATGTGCCAAAGGGAGTCTACATACAGCCCTGTCAAAACTTTCTATATCACGACCTACTGTTGTCAGTGGAATCTAAGCCTGTGCCAGACTTATGTGGGAGTACATACCTTTCGATGCTATTCCTATTTAGTAAGAAAACCGAAGTGAATGTAAAACAAAGATCCTGTTAAAGAGTTGTCACAGTAAATTATCATAGCGGCTGTCTAAAGCAGTGTTTTTCAACCAGTGTGCCGTGAGAGATCCTCAGGTATGCCGCGGCAGACTGACAACAGTGCAGGGGTGTTTGTGAATGAATGTCAATATGTCATGTATAGTTTGTAGGAGGCATGGCATGACAGCACAGTACAGTGTGTGTGTGTGTGTATATATATATATATATATATATATATATATATACTGTATATATAATCCTGTATTAGGCTACAATGTGTGATTTTGTAAAATTTTGGGATGGTGGTGTGCCACAGGATTTTTTAATGTAAAAAAGTGTGCCACAGCAAAAAAAAGGTTGCAAATCACTGGTCTAAAGGTTGGGAGGTTAGCAACATTAAAAAAAGGGTTTCAGTATATTTACAACATTGTCCAAGCAGCACTGTAGCCGCTAGTGAAGGATTAAGTGAACTGCAAGTTTAACCCATTTTGTTCTATTAGAAAATACATGAGCTAAGCTGTAAATACATATTATTAAAGTGAAAATGCAGAGTGTACAAATGCTGTTTAAATGTAGGCACTGGCAATAACACTATTGAGGAATAGAGAGTAGAAACCGGCTGTGCAATAAAAATATTCTGTTGTATTAACACAGGTTTTAGACAGATGATTCAGCCTCCAATATGTCCATTCAGCCAATACCTCTTCTGATTCTGAGAGTTCGCACTGAAAATTGCCCAGAGCCATATGAGGGAGAGAGACCACGGCATTGTATCTTTTCATACCAAGGAAGGAAAAACCTTGCAATGTGTATTACAGCTGCTTCTGATATCTTCCATGAATGCACCATCACAAAATCTCTTGATATGGGAGTAATCTGAGCTAGGATTCCTCCCTGCACACCATGTTTTCTTATACTGTGTTTCTAGCAAAATGTGTAAGTGTCCAGAGATCCACTGTGTCAGAGGCATAGAAAAGCGTTGAAGGCATGGGCTCTGCTGGTCTGCCACAGAGTGATCCAACTCGACACCATTATGCCACATGGAGTCGGGGAGCGATAGTGATTTTTTCACTCCAGAAATCTCTCCTGCCGTGTTAGGGGTATGCACCAATAACAAGGCTGGACACTGGATATTCTAGATCTCTTGGTGCAGTGCCAGACAGGACGTAAGCAGGTTATCCAAACGAGGTAAGAGCAAGTCCATCAGCTCTTTAGTAATAGAAGTCATCTTAAAAAGTTAGACTGTTGACACTTCCACTGTGTCACAAGAAAATTCTTTAATTCCCCTTCCGGGGAAGAGAAGCTGGTGATCTCTCTATCCACTGTAGTTCCCGGACACAAAAGCTGTCAAGGGAGATGTGGATGGCAATGAATCTTGGCTGCAAACAGGCTTAGCAAACATGAGTTTATCAGAGCTTCAGCATTGTGCTGCCATCTTGCTGCGCCGCCCACCGGAAGTCCAATATTAGCCATTTTAACGGGAACCGGGAAAGACAGAGGTACTACCCTGTCCTCGTATACCTTGTCAAGCTTAGGAATCGCTGGTTCCTCCGGTATTTTAGGTTCCGGAACCTCCAGAGTAGCAAGCACCTGCCGTAGCAAAAAGGGCAAATTCTCCATCCTAAACCTATAACCAGGCTCCTCCGCCGCCGGAGGTTTAGATGACACGGACTCCAACCCAGAAGGGGCCAACTTCGAAGAGTCGGAGTGGGCCTCATCATCGTATAGAGCCTCTGGATCTTCCATCTGCGAGGACAAACCCTGGGCCGGGCCGCTATGATAAACCCTACACTTGCGCTTAGCAGAACGTGGTAATGCATGGATCACTTTCGCAACCGCTGATTCCAGTTGGTCCGCAAAGTCTGATGGCCAACTAATCTCTCCCGAAGGAGTAACGATTGGACCCCTGGGCGCTGCAATGTGCAATCGGAGATGAATGTAGGGAACGCATCACCGGGGACGAAGAACCCTTAGAGGTGGACGGCTCAGTAGTAACTAGACATCCGTTTTACATTTAGATGTTGTAACTTTATCAAGGCATGTGGAACATAGTTGAGCAGGCTGATCTACCAGAACCTCCTCATAATAAACACAGGAATGTTTTAACCAGGAATGGTTAGACTAACTTTATTTATTAAAAAGGCACCTTTATACCACCAATGGCCGGGGCACTCGCCACCTCCTAGGACCCAGACTATAGAAACCGCTACGTCTCCTGTGCCACAGATCAGCAGGAAGGATAGTCACACCCAGTCACATGGAATGCCTGGTAGGACAGCCCCTGCACTAGGGAAAAACACGCCAAAAAATGGCCGCACAAAGTTTCCGCAAGTAACCTGAAAGTTCCACACATTGCCAGAGCCTCATCTCGCACATAACCCAGCAATGGCACAATAAACAATATCATGTATAAACCCCCCTGTTCAAAAATCCCCCTTCCAGGAATATTAACCCTTAATTCTGTAAAGATAAAAAGGCGCCACACTGTGACCCTGTATTCTATGTTATCATTATTAATAAAAAAATGAAACGATCTTACCAGAATCTACGCCGTGGAACAGGAACACGGCCCTTCAAGTGTGACAGGTTAGTAGCCTCGCTCCTGACATGGACTTGAGTGAAGAAAGCAGGCAGCAAAACTCGTCAACGCTGATTGCTTATGGAGCTGTTAATATGAGTCTGGATGGTTTCGCAGAAAGACTCTCCCTGCATCTCCGGACTCTAACTTTCGCCCAGGCTCTCACTGAAAGGCTACATATACAGGTATTTCAGCACTCTAGCACGGTGTTGCAAGTCACCCATGGGCCACTGCCTAAGCCCAAAAATCCATACAAAGAATAGCAAGCGGGTGACAGCAAATTCCAATATATATTTATTCAAAAAAGACAAAAAAGGGCTGACAGGACTACTTAAAACTCCAGTCCCACTGCGAAGAGAACTACCCTCCATAAGAGACTACTCCGGCACTCCTCTGCCATCCTCCTGTGACGAAAGGCAAAGAATGACTGGGGGATGAGGGAAGTGGGGGAGGTATTTAAGCCTTTTGTTTTTGCCTCCTCCTGGTGGCCAGGTTCTTAATTCCCAATAGTAATGAATGAAGCTGTGGACTCTTGGCTTGGAGATTGAACAACTGTGGTCTTGCCGAAATGGAAAAGGCAAAAGTTCTCAGACATAGAGGATTTTCTGATTCTGTGATTGAGGCTAGTAAGCCTGTGATGAGGAAAATGTATCATAAGGACTTGGTGTGTGGATAAGGTTTTTTCTTGGCATACTTTTATGATTCTTATAATTTTGCAGTTTCTACCGGATGGTCTGGATAAGTGCCTATCTGCCATTTCTTTGAGAAATTGTTGTTCCTTCTTTTTGTCATAATCCTAAGAATTCTTCAGAGAGGATTATTCACAATTTGAATGTTGTTAAGGCCTTGTTGCTACTAAGGATTTCAGACAAACTTCTAGTTTGTTTGTTCATTTTTCAGGTTTTAACAGAGGGCAGAAAGCTACTGCTATTTCCTTGGCTTCCTGGTTGAAACTCTTGATTCACCAAGCTTACATGGAGGTGGGACAATCTCCATTTAAAAGGATTACTGCTCATTCTACCAGGTCAGTTGCTAATTCTTGGGCTTTTAATCATGAGGCATCATTTACTTTTAGTAAATTGGACCTTTATGTTTTTGCTTCTTCTGAGGCAACCTTTAGTACGAATGTCCTTCGGGCAGTGGTCTAAGCTTAATGTTTTTTGCTTGTGGGTAATTTTTTTTAAGTGCATAAAAAACTTTTTTTTTTAGTTCAGTTTGGGTTGTGGATTTTTGAGAAAAAAAGATGTTGTTTTTAGGCTGCCCTTATATTTTATTACTCGTGGACTCATAGCTTTGGTATTTTTTCCCAGGAGTAATAGATCATGGACTATTACCACCTGTATTATTATTAACAGGTATTTGTAGAGCGCCAACAGATTCCACAGCGCTATAAACATAGTTGGTATACAGGATAACATTTATAGGGATCAAATGGGTAGAGGGCCCTTCCGATAGTTGCACTGTTGTAGTCGGCTATTATGAAGCAAAAAAATAATTTGCTTACCTGATCAGATCATTTCTTTCATTGTGGTGAGATTCCACAAGACCCAACCCTGTTTTGTTTTTTTGTTGTTGGTTTATTTATTTTTTCTTGCATTTCTTTTTCCCCTACTCCTACTTTTTTTCTCTTATTACTTTTGCTTCACTATACTTTAGACTGAGGTGCCAGTGTGGTGGGAGGGGTTTTATAGAGCTCTTGGGGTTTGGGAATGTTTGCCTATTTATAGTTGCAGGGAAGACTAATTCCCAGGAGTAATGAATCTGGACTCTCACCACCATGAAAGAAATTAATTTATCAGGTAAGCATAAATGATGTTTTTTATGTCCTTGGAGCTGCCAAGTGACAATCTCTTGGCAGTAACTGCAAGTCTTATTTTATTAATGACAGGTTCATAGATTCTTATTTCATTGAGTTAATAAAAATGCAGGTATCTAAATGAATAGGAGAACTGCATTAGCGTAAAATTTATTTTGTGAATTTCTTTATAGGATATTTTTGGTGCAGGTTATTTTATGTCTGTTTTCTTTTTATTTATTAATTTTAACCTAGGCAAGGGAGTTTTCGACAATAGTAGATGCGCGCATGACTTGTCAAAATAGGTTATTCCTCTGAGAAATCAAAATTCTGTGTACTTTTTTTCTTATATTTGTATGGTTGGATATTGTATTCCTATTCATTAGTGTTAAAAAAAATATTTTATAATATTTAAATAATGTATTAAATATGATAGGTAAAAAATCCTTTCTTTTTTTTTAAGGAAGGTGAATTCATACTGAATGTTGATCCATAAAGTATGTCTTTGCAATAGGCAGGAAATAGTGGTTCTCAAACTGTTATTAATCGTGTGTGCTATATAATATGACACCATTTTTTTTTTATTTACTTAAAGCAATATTTTCCCAAATTTGTATGTTTCTACAAACTAAAAAGCATTGACATTTACGTGGCAAATGTTTAAAAACTGTTTTATCACCTGAATGTAAAAATGGAGTAGCAGCGAAAGGGTTAATTAAACATTTGTGACTGATTATACATTGAGTTTAATGTCCTTTAAAATCAAATGATGATGTGGTCTTAAGAGTAATTACAAGTCCATTTTGACAAATTCATACATTTCCAGTTTCAGGTTGAATTGGGCAGTTGATCGGACTGGGAAGTGGCAAGAACTGGAGTACCTCAGTCCAGCATACCCAGCCTTTGCCTGTGGGTCTGGATATGTTATTTCAAAAGATATTGTTCAGTGGCTGGCAAGCAATTCCGATAAACTGAAGACTTACCAGGTAAATAATATATAACTTCTGTTGTAATGATGTAGTACTATTTAATAGGTATGTGCATTTGGGGACTCGTTTTCTAAAAAAAATGCCAATTATAGCCGGATTTACTGTATATCCCCGCCGATAAGACACCTTTTTTTTTTTTGCCTGGCCCAGGCAGATACAGCAGAATAATTTTTGCCCAGCACACGGTTGATTAATCAATTTCGGTTGCATCCTCCCCCCCCACGTAATGCTCACGCTCTAGCATGCTACGCAGTTTGAATTTACCCCGCTCACCGTTCAGCTGTGGCCGCAAAGAGAGAGTTACGAGGCTGGCTTCAAACGTCGCGTCGCAGAGTATGCAGAGAAGCATGGAAACCACAGTGCAGAGAGATATTTTTTTGTTTCCAAAAATGTTGTGAGAGACTGGAGAAAGAAAAAAGAAATTCTCCGGAAAATGCCGAAAACAAAACGGGCCCAGCGCTCCACCGTCCCACCCCACTAGAACCTGGAAAAAGACTTGTATAAATGGGTATGTGACTTGCGCTCCAGGGGCCTTGTTGTGACACGTTTGACTATACGAACCAAAGCTTTAAGACTTTCTAAAGACACTGGTAAATATGGTGCCAACCTCCCCGTTTTCCATGCCTCTGCTGGGTGGTGTAGCAGGTTTATGAACAGATGCAATCTGGTCTTGTGCCAGAGAACACACATAGCCCAAAAGTTGCCCATAGATTTGAAGTATAAAGTGCATAACTTCCATAATTTTATACGTTGTGAGCTTAAAAGGTGTACGTTTGAACTGGCCATGAAAAGCAACACTTTTACCGTTGTCTTGTCAAGCATGGCAGATGGGACAAAGCTTATGCCAATGGTTATTTTTAAAAGAAAAACCATGCCAAAGGAGCAAGTTAAGTGGCAAGTTAAGTACCCCTGATACTTATCCCTTGGAAACCTGTCCTCTCCCGTGGAGAGAACGTAGGGTACCTTTGGGGTATTGGTCACTGCCGCTACTTACAAGGGGCCCTTCACTCTCCATACCATGTGGGATAGAACAGGGGTCTCTGGAGTAGGTGGGTGAAAACCAAGGCAAGTTAGGTACCCCTGACATCCATGACCCAAAGGCGGCCCTCGAGTGTAGGGGAGTGCTGCCGGGATGGGGACGGACAGAGGGCGATCACCTGAGGTGGAGAGATGGGTCGGAGAGGGGCCCCCTTAAGGAGATCCCCCTGTGCTGACCTGCTACCCCCACAGGCGGATGCCCCCGCAATGCCACCCCCGTCCTTGAAGAAACACTCGCCCTCAAGCTCCAAAGTTCCCTCCCTGACACTTCCTTTAGCTCTCCGGGGGAAACCCAAGGCAAGCTAGGTACCCCTGACTTTCATGATCCAAAGGTGAGGGATTGTGCACGTACCCCTTTTGCCAAGCCAGAATTCCAAGAGGTCGGTATAATTGTAGACCACCCCCCACCCCCCAGAAAGGCCCCCTAACATATTGCCTACAAGCTCGAGGCACCCTCTGAGATTTTTTGAAACCCAGATTTCAGTACTCTAAGGCACCCCCTGGTGTTCCTTGCAAGCCAGAGAGGAGTTCCGCAAGTGTGGGCACGGCCCCCCTCTCCCTCCCAGTACGTCCGGTCATTGTTCCCCTGACTTGCGGAACTCATTGCCGGGCAACCTATGGGTTTATTGATTCTGATTGAGTCTGAGTTCCATAACATTGGCTGAATGTCATAGGTTCTCCACTCTGGTTCAAAGGAGCAAGAATTTCCTGAGGTCTCTCTCCATGTCTCAGGGCTACCTATTATTACTTTGGTTCCCCCCTTGGGCTTCGTGGTGAAGCCATTGAGTGTTACCCTGTGAGGCGCTCTTTACTTGATCGATCTTGCCACCACTGCCCCAGCCAGGGAGGGCCCTGAGGTCGGTGTGTCCCTTATGGGGGCCGCATATATATGACTTTAAGGGTTCCCTCTTGCGGCTTTGAGCATGACCTTTGCTGGCCCAGGCCTGCCTCTTTTTGCATTCCCGGTTTTAGGTTGGGCGAGTTGTGCCTAATTTAAGCGAGTTTTCTGTGCCCTGGACCCCTACCCCAGGCAGCCCGCTGTGAGTAGTTCCACCAGCATGGACCAGTAAGAGGGGCGTCCCTTTCCTGTCTCCCCATGCTGGGCTACCATTCTGAGCCACCCTTGTTCCCCTCTGTATGCTGCTCATCCTGAGAGGCCACCCCCGGGAGATGGCTGTGGACCCCTTTTAAGCCTTTAGGACCCAAGACAGGTCCTGCAGGACTCATTCCTCTGCCTGCTCTCCAAAATGGTGGATGGGTCGGGGAGGGTGCTGTGGGTGCTGGCTCATGGTCCTTGCTGGGCTTGCAGAGAGAGGAAGTGGGCCCCCATCCCTCCTGCATCCCTCCAATGAAGCCTTTGGTGGGGCTAACTGTTTGATCCATCCAGTAGCATAGTTAGTACGCGTGGTCGGTACAGTGAAACTGCGAATGGCTCATGAAATCAGTTAAGGTTCCTTTGATTGCTCCAACCGTTCCTTTGGATAACTTTGGTAATTCTAGAGCAAATGTATGCCAATGAGCGCTGACCCCGAGGGATCTTTACATCGGGGATCCTGGCCTCTTTGGTAACTCTAGATAACCTTGGTTCTTGGATCGGCCATGCTGAGGTTGGCGACGGCGCTGGTGGGGCACTGAGAAGCGGTTATTCTAGAGCTAATACTTGCCGACAAGCGCTAACCCTGAGGGATCTTTACATCGGGGATCCCGGCCTTTTTGGTAACTCCTATAATAACCTCGGTTCTTGGATCGGCCCTGCCGGGGTTGGCGACGGCCCTGGTGGAGCACCAGAGATTATGATCAAACTTGACTTTCTAGAATTGTCGTAACAAGATTTTCTGTAGGGGAACCTGCGGAAGGATCATTAACGTTGCAGGGTGACCCGAGAGTGCCTACAAGGAAGGGGATGGAGGTGGGACGGCGGCCTTAGGTGGAGAGACGGGTCAGAGAGGGGGCCCCCTGCGCAGGCCTGCTCCCCCCCAAAGGCGGCCGCTCTTTGTCGATTCCCTGCCCTTGGAGAAGCGCTCCAAAGCAAAAGAGAACCGTCCCGCCCGCCTGCCACCGGGGGGGAACAGAGGCTGCGTAAGTGAGGTGGCCCATGAGTGCAGGAGAGTGCCTACCGGGACGGGGATGGAGGTGGGACAACTACCTGAGGTGGAGAGGGGACCCCCGAAAGGGGATCCCCTGCGCCGGCCTGCTCCCCCCCCAAAGGCGGCCGCTCTTTGTCGATTCGCCGCCCTTGGAGAAGTGCTCCAAGGCAAAAGAGAACCGTTCCGCCTGCCACCGGGAGGGAACGGAGGCTGCGTAACCAAGGTGGCCCGTGAGTGCAGGAGAGTGCCTACTGGAACGGGAGTGGAGGTGGGACGGCCGCCTGAGGTGGTTAGACGGGTCGCAGAGGGGGCTTGAAAGGGGATCTCCTGCGCCGGCCTGCTTCCCCCTAAAGGCGACCGCTCTTTGTCGATTCCCCGCCCTTGGAGAAGTGCTGCAAGGCAAAGAGAACCATCCCGACCGCCTGCCACCGGAAGGGAACAGAGGTTGCCGTGAGGGCAGGAGAGTGTCTACTGGGACGGAGTAGAGTAGGGGCGGCCGCCGGAGGTGGAGAGACGGGGGCCCCAGATGGAGAAGCATTCCCCTGCAAAAGAGGAACATCTATACAGCCTGCCATCGGGGTGTGGCAGCGGTGTACCGGAGGTGTCCCGTGAGTGTAGGAGAGTGTCGACAGGACGGGGTTGGACAGGGGGGGCAGCTGCCTGAGGGGAAGAGATGGGGTCCTGCTTTCCCCCAAAGGTGGCCGTTCTTCAACTATTTCCCGCCCTGGAAGAAGCGCTCCAAAGCAAAAGAGAACAGTCGCGAGGCTGCGTAAGCAAGGTGGCCCGTGAGGGCAGTAGAGTGCCTATCGGGACGGGGTGGAGTAGGGGCTGCCGCCTGAGTTGTAGAAACAGGTCGAAAAAGGTGCCCCCGGAAGGCATACCGGAGGTGTCCCCTGAGCATTCAAGAGTGCCGACAGGATGGGCACATGGAGAGGGGGCGGCTGTTTGAGGGGGAGAGATGGGTCTGAGAGGGGGCCCCTGAAAGGTGATCCCCTGCAATGGCCTTCCCTCTCCACCGAAGGCACCTTCTTGATGACGCCACCATCCTTGTAGAAGTGCTCCTCTGGCGATTGAGGATTGTCCCGACTGCCTGCCACCGGGAGACAACGGAGGCAGTGTGACTGAGGCAGCCCGAAACCATAGGGGAGTGCCGACAGGATGGGTATGGAGAGAGGGCTGGCTGTCTGAGGGGGAGAGATGGGTCTGAGAGGGGGCAACCGGAGCTGGGACAAGGAGACCGCTCCATTGCAATTTACTGTAGACAGGATGAGGGAGTTACGTTAGAGATCCCTTTAAACTGGATCAGGATGGTCAATGGAGCAAAGCCACTAGGGGGCACCACTTCTAGCAGATTAGGGGCTTTCCATATCCCTCCCTCCCGGGGACCCGCGTACCGAGCGGCGGGTCAGCCAGATGCTCTGGGGCTGGGCGGCGCTCCCTTCCGTTTCCTTCCACCTGGAGGGGCGGGGATTCTCCCTCTCCCACCCGGGGACCCATGTACCGAGCAGCGGGTCAGCCGGATGCTCTGGGGCCGAGGGGCACTCCCTCCCGTTTCCGTCCACCTGGAGGCGGCGGGGGTTCTCCCTCCCGGGGACCTGCGTACCGAGCGGTGGGTAAGCCGGATGCTCTGGGGCGGAGGGACGCTCCCTCCTGTTTCCTTCCACCTGGAGGCACTGGCAGGGGTTCTCCCTCCCGGGGACCTGTGTACCAAGCGGCAGGTCAGCTGGATGCTCTGGGGCTGAGGGGTGCTCCCTCCCGTTTCGCTCCACCTGGAGGCGCTGGCGGGGGTTCTCCCTCTCCCTCCCGGGGAACCACGTACTGAGCAGCGGGTCAGCCGGATGCACTGGGGCTGGGTGGTGCCCCCTCCCGTTTCTCTCCACCTGGAGGCGGCGGCAGCGGCAGGGCTTCTCCCTCTCCCTCCCGGGGATTCGCGTACCAAGCGGCGGGTCAGCCGCATGCTCTGGGGCCGAGGGGTGCTCCCTCCCATTTCCCTCCACCTGGAGGCGCTGGCGGTGGTTCTCCCTCTCCCGGGGAGCCGCGTACCGAGCGGCGGGTCAGCCAAATGCTCTGGGGCTGGGCGGCGCTCCCTCCCATTTCCTTCCACCTAGAGGCACTGGCGGGGGTTCTCCCTCCCGGGGACCCGCATACCGAGCAGCGGGTCAGCCGGATGCTCGGGGCTGAGGGACGCTCCCTCCCGTTTCCCTCCACCTGGAGGCGCTGGCAGGGGTTCTCCCTCCCGGGGACCCACATACCGAGCGGCGGGTCAGCCGGATGCTCGGGGCTGAGGGACGCTCCCTCCCGTTTCCCTCCACCTGGAGGTAGTGGGGGTTCTCCCTCTTGGGGACCCGCGTACCGAGCAGTGGGTTAGCCAGATGCTCTGGGGCCAGGCGGCACTCCCTCCCGTTTCCGTAAACCTGGAGGCGCTGGCGGGGGATCTCCCTCTCGGTGCCACGCGTACCGAGCGGCGGGTCAGCCGGATGCTCTGGGGCCGAGGGATGCTCTCTTCCGTTTCCCTCCACCTGGAGGCGCTGGTGGTAGGGGTTCTCCCTCTCCCTCCCGGGGACCCGCATACCGAGCGGTGGTTTAGCCAGATGCTCTGGGGCCGAGGGGAGCTCCCTCCTGTTTCCCTCCACCTGGAGGCGGCAGGGGTTCTCCCTCTTCCTCCCAGGGACCCGCGTACCGAGCGGCGGGTCAGCTGGATGCTCTGGGGCCGGGCGGCGCTCCCTCCCGTTTCCGTCCACCTGGAGGCAGCGGCGGTACTCCCTCTCCCTCCCGGGGACCCGCGTACCGAGCGGCATGTCAGCCGGATGCTCTGGGGCCGAGAGGCATTCCCTCCACCTGGAGGTGGAGGTTCTCCCTCTCGGGGACCCTCGTACCGAGCGGTGGGTCAGCCGGGTGCTCCCTCCCGTTTCCCCCCACCTGGAGGCGCTGGCAGGGGTTCTCCCTCTCCCTCCCAGGGACCCGCATACCGAGCGGCGGGTCAGCGGGATGCTCGAGGGGCGCTCCCTCCTGTTTCCCTCTACCTGGAGGCGGCGGCAGCGGGGTTTCTCCCTCTCCCTCGCGGGGATCCGCGTACCGAGCGGCGGGTCAGCTGCATGCTCTGGGGCCGAGGGGTGCTCCCTCCCGTTTCCCTCCACCTGGAGCTGTGGCGGCAGCAGGGCTTCTCTCTCTTGGGGATCCGCGTACCGAGTGGTGGGTCAGCAGCATGCCCTGGGGCCGAGGGGCGCTGCGCAGAGTGTGTCTCATGTCAGCCTTTGTGCGTAAACCGGGGCAAGTTTTCGACCCCTGACCCAAAGTTTAGGGATTGTGCACGTACCCCTTTTGCCAAGCCAGAGTTCCAAAAAGTCGGTATAATTGTAGTCCGGGCCCCCCCTAACATATTGCCTACAAGCTCGAGGCACCATCGAGGAGATTTTTTGAAACACAGATTTCAGTACTCTAGGGTGCCCCCTGATGTTCCTTGCAAGCCAGAGATGAGTTCCGCAAGTGTGGACAGGGCCCCCCTCTCCCTCCCGGTTTGTCTGGTCATTGTTCCCCTGGCTTGTAGAACTCATTACCGTGTAACCTATGTGAGTCCCCCCCAGGACCTCAAGACAATGCTGGCCAGAAAGGAGTTCCAGGAGTGTGGGAACGGTCCCCCCCCCCGCAATTCTGGGCATTGTTCCCCTGCCTTGACCTCCAGACCTCTTAAGCGATGGTATGGTGCAAGCGCCCATAAGGCCGAGCACGAGTTCCGCCGTCCCGGTTGTCAAGCACAGTGACGGGTCCCGGTTTATGAGCGCAGTGCCGGACAAGGGATCCTCCCCTTGTCCGGACGCGTATTTTGGTGCTCTATAGGGCGTCCCCTGGAGCTCCATGCTGGCCAGGGAGGAGTTCCAGGAGAGTGCGCGGGCTGCCCCCTCTGCCCCCTCTCCCCCCCCCCCCCCCCCGGTGCGTCCGGTCAATGTTCCCAGGGGTCATGGAGCCAATTGTCGGTTAAGCAGGAGCCCCACGGTCCCGCGCTCGAAATAGGTTCGCTCCTCAGGGTGTTTCTAATGACAGCCTTTGCGCGCGTTTCCAAGTGACCCCCCGGAGTAGACGAGGGGACACATATTTCGGTGCTCTATAGGGCGTTCCGTGGAGCTCCATGCTGGCCAGGAAGGAGTTCCAGGAGAGTATGTGGGTGGCCCCCTCTCCCCACTGGTGCGTCTGGTCAATGCGTCTGGTCATGGAGACATTGTCGGTTAACTTGTGTGCGAGTCACCCCTGGACCTCCAGACCTCTCAAGTGATGGTATTTTGCTCGCCCCCTTGAGGCCGAGCAGGAGCCCCGCGGTCCCGGGCTTTAAATGGAATCGCTCCTCGGGGTGTTTCTCATGCCAGCCATTGCGCGTTTTTCCAAGGGATCCTCCGGAGTAGACGAGCAGACGCGTATTTCAGTGCTCTATAGGGCGTTCCCTGGAGCTCCATGCTGGCCAGGGAGGAGTTCCAGGAGAGTGCACGGCGGCCCCCTCTCCCTCCCCCCGTTGCATCTGGTTAATGTTCTCCCCACTGGTGCGTCTGGTCAATGCGTCTGGTCATGGAGACATTGTCTGTTAACTTGTGTGCGAGTCACCCCTGGACCTCCAGACCTCTCAAGTGATGGTATTTTGCTCGCCCCCTTGAGGCTGAGCAGGAGCCCCGCAGTCCCGCGCTCGAAATGGGTTCGCTCCTCAGGGTGTTTCTCATGCCATCCTTTGTGCGTGTTTGCAAGGGACCCTCCGGAGTAGACGAGCGGACGCGTATTTCGGTGCTCTATAGGGCGTCCCCTGGAGCTCCATGCTGGCCAGGGAGGAGCTCCAGGAGAGTGCGCGGGCGGCCCCCTCTCCCTCCCGCTGCATCCGGTCAATGTTCCCAGGGCTCATAGAGCTAATTGTCCGTTAACTTGTGTGAGTCCCCCCTGGACCTCCAAGAGAGTGTGTTGGCGGCCCCTTCTCCCGGGTTCATGGAGCTCCTTGTTGGGCCACTTGTGCGAGCCCTCCCCTGGACCTCCAGACCTCTTCAGCAATGGTATGGTGCGCAGTTCTGCGGTCCCACTAGCAAAATCAAGAAAAGGAGGTTAGTGTGTAACTTTCTACCTGTTGCGATCTATCTACGAGGTGCGAACTATCTACCTATTACGACTTATCTAGGTGGTGCGACCTATCTATAGGTGCGTCTTGGAAGCGAGTATATACGGTATGTGTCAAAGTGCAACACACAAAGATCTGTGCAAATATAGATCTTTGTTTGTTGCACTAAAATTAGAATAAATCTGACTCCAAAAAGAGCTGAATTCCGCTACCTGCGGCCATATTTGGCAATTGTTTATAAAACAAATAGTGCCTACTATTTAAAACATAGGTAGCGATATATAAAAAAAACATAGATAAAAATGCCATAAAACATGAAATACATCACTGAAACAAGTTTTGTCTAACAGTGTATTTATGTTCGTATATTTTCTGGTGGATAATTCTTGTACTGAATCATATCACTTCTTAATGGAGATATGGGACTCATTTTGTTTGGAAATTGGAAAATAAAACAAATAAACCTTTTTATTATTTTTTTTTAATGAATTTTGGCTACATTTATCTTAGTTCTTTGTAAGGTTAGGCACTGATGTTGGACAAGAAGGTCTGGCACGCAATCTGCATTCCAATTCATTCTAAAGGTATTTGGAAGGGGTCAAGGACTACTCAAGTTCCTCTACACCCATCTTGTCAAACCATGTCTTCACGAAACCACGTGGATCAGGAAATGATCTTCCTCAAACTGTTGCCTCAATGTTGGAAGCGCCTAATTGTCTAAAATGTATTTGTATTTTGTAGCATTAATATGACCCTTCAGTGGAACTAAGGATGCTAGCCCAGGTCCTAAAAAACTACCCCAGATCATTATCCCCTCCTCCAACAAATTTTAAAATAGGATTTATCTATTCTGGTAGCGTTCTCCTGGCATCTGGCATACACCACACCCAGATTCTTCCCTTAGATTGCCTGATCCTGCGCGCAGTGTCCTCTTCATACGATCACCGCCGTACACTGAAGTTGAATGCAAGGTACCCGTTTAAAAATGGCGTACCTTGCATTCCTATTGGCTGACTTGATGATTCAAATTCAAATCAGCCAATAGGATGAGAGCTACTGAAATCCTATTGGCTGTTCAAATCAGCCAATAGGATTTTAGTAGCTCTCATCCTATTGGCTGATTTGAATTTGAAGAATCAAATCAGCCAATAGGAATGCAAGGTACGCCATTTTTAAACGGTACCTTGCATTCAACTTCAGTGTACAGCGGTGATCGTATGAAGAGGACGCTTCGCGCAGGCTGTCATCGCCAGTCCTGGATAGCTTCGCTCCGCGCTGCCGGGGTGAAGATAGAAGATGCCCGAGCGATGGGTGGAGATCGATGTCTGGACTTCAGGAATCATGAGTAGATTTTATGGGGTTAGTGTTAGTTGGTGGGATTTTTATGTTTTTTGGTGTTTTTGTTTTTTAGATTAGGATTTTTTGGGCACTGTAAAAGAGCTGAATGCCCTTTAGGGGCAATGGGTAGCTTAGGTTTTATTTAGACTTAGGTTTTTTTTTTATTTTGGGGGGTTTTACTGTTGGGGAGACTTTGTATTTTGTTTTCTAGGTAAAAGACCTGTTTAACTTAGGGCAATGCCCTACAAAAGGCCCTTTTAAGGGCTATTGGTAGCTTATTGTAGGTTAGGGGGTGTTTTTATTTTGGGGGGCTTTTTTATTTTTATAGGGCTATTAGATTAGGTGTAATTGTTTTTATTTTTGATCATTTCGTTTATTATTTTTTGTAAGCTTAGAGTTTTTAATTTTTTTCGTAGTGTTCAGTTTTTTAAAATTTGTAATTTATGTTTTTTATTTTTTGTAGTCAGGTTTTTTTAAAATTGTAATTTAGGAATTTTAATTGGTAGTTTTTTTTAATTTTATTAGAATAGTTATGTTAGGTTAATTTATAGTTTAATAGGTAAGTTTTTATTTATTTTAAGATAGCTATATTGTAACTTTAAGTTTAAAGTTAGGGTGGTGTTAGATTTAGGGGTTAATGGTTTAATTTAGTGTTTTGTGATGTGGGGGGATGGCTGTTTAGGGGTTAATAGGTTTAGTTTATTAGTTACAATGTGGGGGGCTGGCGGTTTAAGGGTTAATAGGTTTATTTAATGTCGAGGAGCAGTGTATTAGGGGTCACTAGATTTATTTAGTGTTGACTATGTGGGTGTGCGCGCGGAATAGGGGTTAATAGGTCGTTTTTGGGTTTTGTAACATTTTAGTTATGAGTTTTGTGAAACATTTTTGTTTTGCAAAATCCATAACTACTGGTCTCAGATGGCGGAATGGCTCATGTCGATATAGGCTGTAACGCAAGCATTTTAGCCGGACCGCACAACCTGTAATACTGCGCTATGGAAAATCCTGCACTCATTTTTTTTGAGTACAGGCTAAAATGCTTATGGTATATCTATACCACCGCGACTCATAATATGCGTTACCGGCCATTCCGGCACACCGGCCAATTTTTCATTGGTAATAGCTGTACCGCACTGTAACGCAAAACTCGTAATCTAGGCCAATGTGCGCATGCTTGTAATTATGTAATCGCATTCCACACATTCTTTTGAAAAATGTGGAGTGCAATTACGTAATTGTGCGCATGCGCACTTGGAGGTAACAAATCTCGATGCAGTAGAACATTTTGACAGAACACTTGCGGGAGGGAAGGAGGCAGAGGTGCCCTACGCTACAGAAAAAGTTTTCCGGGGAGAGGGAGGGATAGGAACTAGCTACATTGCGGAAAAGGGGAATTGGAAGTGGGCGGGGCATCCTCACTAATGATCGCGGGGAGAGGGGATTTAGGGGTCACCACTACAGAATATTTTTTTTTAAATAAATAAAAAAACATAATCTGGGTACTGACAGGCAGATTAAATAAATACAATCCAACAGCACAATTTTTGTCTCCACTTGGCTATATATATATATATATATATTTTTTTTTACATAAAGGTCAAAGTCATCACGGCGACGCTTCGGGCTCCAAACCCTTACTCAGCTGTACCTCAGATGGTCGCCACTAGTGGGAGGGGGGGAGAGTTAAAGAGTTGTTTGGAGAGATCAGGGAGGTGGGATGGTTGAGGGGGGATCACTACATTTTTTTTTTCAATTTTTCTTTATTAGAACATCTTGTTTTGTACAATTATACATGGCAAGTTTACATGAGATCATGATACAAATGCCTTGAACAAAAAAAAAAAATAACAGAAAACATAAAGCATTATGTTCACTTAAGAAGTGAAAGGACACCTTGTCAATCCAAGGGTACAAAAAGACGAGGTTCTCCAGTTGATTAAGTGTCCGGTTATCAAACTGAACAAAGTAGTCGATATCATGTTCATGATTTTTAAACCAATTTTCTTGGAGTAGACAGATTTTTTTTTTATCTAGAAACCATAATGACGAATAAAATTACACTGCGTCAACTGGTAATATCTTATACATAATGGTCTACTGCATTTATTGCTTATATATTAATGAATAATCTGTCATCCATGGGGGAAAATGGGAGAAGGGACAAAAAATAAACTCTTATACCCCTCCTCCTAACACACTTTCACTTTGAGTTGTCTACTTAAAAGTATAAATAAATATATATATATATATATATATATATATATATATATATATATATATAGTTTTCATAGGTAAAAAGCTCTATTTCTGTTTAAGCGGAGTGATCGCATATATGCTAAAAATTCTCCAGCACTGTCTAAAACTCCTAGTAGCAAAGGGGTTAAAGAGACATTAAACTCAGATGTTAACTACTCATAATTAAACATTTTGTGTGGAATTACTAACTTATCCCAACCTTATATAAAAAAGGGATTTTTAGTACTATTTTGGCAAAAGCATGTAAGCTCAGCTGGCAGCATCAAGAGAATCTGTATGTTATGCACGTTGCATTAATTATAATGTACACAAGTACCAATGTTTCCATCCTATATCCGTAATGGGAAAAAAGTTGGGATCAATTATACCTCACCTACTTACCTTTTTCAGGTAAGTTATTCAGTTTAAAAAATATGCTTTTACATGACTCATGTTATCTAAATTCACCAGAAGTCTTTTTTTTTTTTTTCTTTTCTTTTTTTCTTTTTTTCTTTTTTTTTAGGGTGAAGATGTGAGCATGGGAATTTGGATGTCTGCAATTGGACCTAGACGATACCAGGTAAGTTAAAATAAGTATGTAACAATGCATGTGCCTTCTTCCTAGGGTGTGTATTGATTATAACTGATAAACGCACAAATCCAAAATCAGTTGAACAGAAGTGATAATTGTGCAACAATAGGTACCTCTAAGGAAGTATTTTGTTTTTGTATACTACTAGCAGTAAATCTGTAATAAACCCTACTAGGTTTACAATTTTTCATTGAAATAGAAAACACTTTCTGAAAAACCTTTGTCTTCTTAGAATCAAGAATTAACGCTAATTCCTCGTAAGATTAGTAGAAGGTTTTTGGCAAAATTTTGATTTTTTTTTCTTCATGAGAACCTGTTTTAAGAATAGGTTTGCTATAAAAAAAAGAGAGAATTTTCTTGAGAAACAATTCGAATACATTTTTAAATGCATTTTTTTAAAATAAATTTTTATTGAATGTCAACAGTTACAAAGCTAAAGAGTAGCATCATTAAAATTATACAAATTTAAGATGGTGTATTCCATTTAAAATTTAGATGCGGTAGAGCAAATTTCGGGACATATAGGGTCAGGCAGAAGTAACGCCCCTTTTTCATGAGCTACAAAGTAATATTCTTTTTTTTCTTTCCAAATGTCGAAAGAATGTGGTTGTGTTATGTTACATAATTATATGCTTATTTATTTTCTGTAAGATTCTAAGTCTGTAATAAAAGATTTGATAAAGCTCATGAAAAAGGGGCGTTACTTCTGCCTGACCCTCATCAGTGGAAGAGATGATGGATTAAGCATATTTTAACACTTATAAATAAAGAAAAATGTTCAATTTACAACTGATTAATCACACATGGTCCAAGATACATATAAGCAAAGAAGGAAATGATATATCCATAGTCTGTTCCACATTCTAAAGAGTAAATGAGCTACTTAGTAGAGGAGGAAGACAGGAGAAAATTAAAGAGACTTAGGTGGGGCGGTACGAGCCCCTTGCCCCAAAGTTTTATATAAGGTGTAACTAAAATGCACTTTTATTAAAGGGGCAGTCTACACCAGAATTTTTATTGTTTTAAAAGATAATCACTTTATTACCCATTCCCCAGTTTTGCATAACCAACACAGTTATAATAATATACTTTTAACCTCTGTGATTATCTTGTATCTAAGCCTCTGCAAACTGCCCCTTTATTTCAGTTCTTTTGACAGACTTGCAGTTTAGCCAATCAGTGCCTGCTCCCAGATAACTTCACGTGCACGAGCACAGTGTTATCTATACGAAATACGTGAACTAACACCCTCTAGTGGTGAAAAACTGTTAAAATGCATTCTGAAAAGAGGTGGCCTTCAAGGTCTAAGAAATTAGCATATGACCCTCCTAGGTTAAGCTTTCAACTAAGAATACCAAGAGAACAAAGCAAAATTGGTGATAAAAGTAAATTGGAATATTGTTTAAAATGACATGCCCTATCTGAATCATGAAAGTTTATTTTGGCCTAGACTGTCCCTTTAAATTGAACGCATAAAAATATTACATGTATTACAATATCCCTTTGAAAGTGTTTATTTCCCCATTCAGGTTTAAACTATAATTTAAAATGTTATTTATTGTATTAGGAAATATTAATACAGTAATTGTATAAAGTAATTGTCACTTTGTTAATGTGATTTTTTTTATTTTATTCATAACAGGACAATCATTGGCTTTGTGAGAAGAAGTGTGAAACGGGTATGCTATCTTCACCTCAGTATTCTCCCGAAGAACTAATGGAACTCTGGCAACAGAAAGTGCGATGCAGAAATCCTTGTGCATGTAAAGAAAGATGACCAAAGATACTACACATATTCAAATGTGACATTAGTGAGCAACAAATGAGCTTACAATCGACATTAAACATCTCTTGGTTTTGTGTAAAATTGTCCAACGCTCCCTAGGGAGGCTTAATAGCAAATACTTTAACGTGCAAATTAAAAGAGCTGGTTAGGGCATTTGCAGCATCATGTAAACCTAAATTTAATTTTTTTTAACTCTAGAGAGCGTAGGACAAAGGACACAAGGTGTTTAATGTCCCTCTAAGTTAATTCTGTATCAAAATCTTGAATGCTCCGAGTTGAAATCATTTTATACTGTACAAACTATCAGAACTATAATAAAGTTATTTTAAAAATTCCTCACAGCCTGCAATATTTTATTCCTGATTTAACAAAACTATATATTTTTTTAATTCCAGAAATAGAAATGTCTAGATTATTACTGAACATCCCTACCTTAAAGGGACATGAAACCCAACTTTCTCTTATATGATTCAGATAGAAGTAAACTGGAAATATGTTTTACATTGTTTGCTCTATTATCAATTTGCTTCATTCTCATAGTATCCTTTATTGAAGGAGAAGAAATGCACCAATGGGAGCTAGCTGAACACATCAGTAAGTTAATGACAACAGGCAGCCACCAATCAGCAGCTAGCTTCCTGCTACTGAACTTACATAGATATGCTTTTCAACAAAGGATACCAGTAGAATGAAGCAAATGAAATTACAGAAGTAAATTGTAAAGTTGTTTTAAATTGTATGCTCTATCTAAATTCTGAAAGAAACATTTTGGGTTTCATGTCCCTTTAAAAAATGTAAACAGTAATGTCTGTTACTTTATTTATTAATGCTCACTTACAATTTAGAGTATGATTTAAATCTTTTTATTCCTGCGAAAATGTGTGAATACGGTAATACTATAAGAACATTCCTGGTACCATATTTTTGAGGAAACATACTGGGAATCCGATATGGATACTGAATACATTTAATATAGCAAGCAACACAAGAAATACATAATTTAGTAAACTGTATACTAACACAAATGTAAAAGATCTGTCACTTTGTGAACGGCTTTAAATCTTTCAGACACATTTTCATTATTGCAAATTAAGTGGTGCTATTGCAGTTATAAAAACTTAAATTATGCTTACCTGATAATTTTCTTTTCTTCTGACGGGGAAAGTCCACAGCTGCATTCATTACTTTTGGGAATTCAGAACCTGGCCACCAGGAGGAGGCAAAGATACCCCAGCCAAAGGCTTAAATACCTCCCCCACTTCCCTCATCCCCCAGTCATTCAGCCAAGGGAACTAGGAACAGTAGGAGAAATATCAGGGTGAAAAAGGTGCCAAAAGAATTAAAAAAAAAAAACGGCCGTGCCTATAAAAAAACGTGGGCGGGGAGCTGTGGATTCCCCGTCAGAAGAAAAGAAAATTATCAGGTAAGCATAATTTAAGTTTTTCTTCTTAAATGGGGAGAGTCCACAGCTGCATTCATTACTTTTGGGAAAACAATACCCAAGCTATAGATGACACTGAATGCAAAAAAAGGGCGGGTAGACGAGGCGGCCCATTTGGAGGGCACCACAGCCTGAAATTACACAGACACCTGACAAAACAACTGCTTCACCAGAAACAGAAAGATAAAACCTGAAAGGACCAGGTAACTGCCCCTCAGTTAAAACCAGCAAGGCCCTAGTTAGAGACCACTCAGAATCAGTAGATTCCAATGAGCACAAAGCCCCCGAGGAGACAAGTCTCGCAGGCTCCAAGCTAACACTTAAACTTACCCCCGACCTGAGGGAATGGGACCTTCACAAACCCCCTGAAGAGAAGAAGAACTTAACAGAGAACTAAAGACCAACAAGCCGCACTCCAAGCACAAACAAAGTTGCAACAGGACAAAAACGCATAGAGGACGAACTCCAACGACCGAAAGAGAAGGGAGGAGAAAACCCCTACCCCTATCTGAACGGAAGTCAAAGGGACCTAGTAATGTCCCAACCCTGGAGACCTAGAGAGACAAGGTAGACCCCACCCCTCACACAGCATGCAATCCGCTCTATGCAAGGACGACCGAGGGATAAAAACACCCCCCCCGGGAACCGCCTAAAAATAGCACCACAAATAATATTGTACTCCGGATGAAGCCACAGGCTTCCCTCTGCAGCAGAAGTCCAGCAGACTCCAGCTGTTAACACTAGCCAACCAAGCTAGAAATGCACCAGGACCCCCACAGAGGAAAAATTCTGCAGAAACCCACTCCCTCCCAGGAAAACCAAGGAGTTAGGAGAGCCTCCCAAACCAGCAGATAAAGCCCCCTGCTGAGGAAGGAAACACAGCGAAACCTCCCAGATAAGGAGGGATCACAAGATCTAAGTAAGATACACGGTCTAGGCTCAATCCAAGCAGACAGACCTCTGACCCCCTCTCCGAGGTAACAAACTCAGCACCAAAGTGACTGGCAATGTCCGAAAGCAAGGAATAAACCATTCCCTGGACCATCCAGATCCTCAGAAGGAAAAAGGAGGGGAACCAATTGAACATTACCAATGGGCAGAACAAACTCCACCATTTGCTAACAAGACTGGTAGCTAACCAACTAAGCAATGACGGAACATAGGACGAGCTCGGGAACCAGGACCCAGATACCGATCCTTACCCTACAAGAAGGGACACTCCTAGGTAGAAAAGAGACTACACTGAACCAACAGTGACAGCAAGATACCAGGATCCAACCCTTCGTGACATCCTGCACGCAAGGCAGGGGGGAGCCCGCTGAACAGACGAAGACCTCCGGGGCACTAGGTGGATACTAAGGTAAGCCCCAATCTCCCTAATGGGGGAAGAAAACCCAATATAACCGCTCTCCCGCCCACAGGCATGGAGTGTGCGGCAGCAGACCAACGGCCAAGGCAATACTTATTGTAGAGAAACCATCCAGCTGCAACAGCCGGCGCAGTAAAAAACAGCCATCAAGCACACTTTTAAGGAGCAAATAGCTGCAACAGATTGTGACTGCAATCACCCGCTTGCTAGGCAGCTAAACCACCCGTCAGGCTATTTCCAAATCTCCTATAAGAGAAAAACAAACCCCTCTGAAAAGGCGAGAGGAAGACTCAGAACCGGAAGGACTGAAACGCCCAGGACCCATCTAATAGATACGGTCTGATATCCAGACAAGAGCATGTCCAGAAAAATGGACATCCGGAAACTGGAGCCAGCTACAAGGTAGTAACCCCTGAGGCACCATAGGGATACCTCATATGGAGAACCTGTACCCAAGGAGATGCAACCACAGCCACATCCAAAGGTCCTTGGACACGGACACTGGACGTTCGCTAAGCATCCCAGGGACATAGAGCATATCTCCTATAGGCTTGAGGGGCAACACCCCAAAGATAAAGCTCAAAACTAGATAATCTAGGTTGAGAATATAAATTAGTCTCCAAACAATCCCTTCAGGATCAACCTCCCGGAAACCCCCACAGCTCAAGGAATTAACGATGGACGAGCCTCACAATTCCTGGCAAGCGACAGATAAACCGAGACACCTTAAGTAAGGCCTCCTCTACCATGTTTTAGCCCAGCAAGGGGCTGAGCCTCTTATGAAAACTCGTGGATGTTCCTCTCCATGGAAACCCTTTAATAAACCAAAGTATAGCGAACTCCTCATCCAAGTGAGCAACTCACCACCCAACCAGGACAGCCAGTTATACCGGCACCACATGGATGATATAGACCTTAAGGAACAGAAATTAGCGTCTGACCAGGACCAGCCTGCTACATAAGGCACTCAGAACTGACCCAGGCCACAGAAAAATCAAAACCCCAATAGAAATCGACAAAAACAGAATTTATGTTTACCTGATAAATTTCTTTCTCCAACGGTGTGTCCGGTCCACGGCGTCATCCTTACTTGTGGGATATTCTCTTCCCCAACAGGAAATGGCAAAGAGCCCAGCAAAGCTGGTCACATGATCCCTCCTAGGCTCCGCCTACCCCAGTCATTCGACCGACGTTAAGGAGGAATATTTGCATAGGAGAAACCATATGGTACCGTGGTGACTGTAGTTAAAGAAAATAAAATATCAGACCTGATTAAAAAAACCAGGGCGGGCCGTGGACCGGACACACCGTTGGAGAAAGAAATTTATCAGGTAAACATAAATTCTGTTTTCTCCAACATAGGTGTGTCCGGTCCACGGCGTCATCCTTACTTGTGGGAACCAATACCAAAGCTTTAGGACACGGATGAAGGGAGGGAGCAAATCAGGTCACCTAAATGGAAGGCACCACGGCTTGCAAAACCTTTCTCCCAAAAATAGCCTCAGAAGAAGCAAAAGTATCAAACTTGTAAAATTTGGTAAAAGTGTGCAGTGAAGACCAAGTCGCTGCCCTACATATCTGATCAACAGAAGCCTCGTTCTTGAAGGCCCATGTGGAAGCCACAGCCCTAGTGGAATGAGCTGTGATTCTTTCGGGAGGCTGCCGTCCGGCAGTCTCGTAAGCCAATCTGATGATGCTTTTAATCCAAAAAGAGAGAGAGGTAGAAGTTGCTTTTTGACCTCTCCTTTTACCTGAATAAACAACAAACAAGGAAGATGTTTGTCTAAAATCCTTTGTAGCATCTAAATAGAATTTTAGAGCGCGAACAACATCCAAATTGTGCAACAAACGTTCCTTCTTTGAAACTGGTTTTGGACACAGAGAAGGTACGATAATCTCCTGGTTAATGTTTTTGTTAGAAACAACTTTTGGAAGAAAACCAGGTTTAGTACGTAAAACCACCTTATCTGCATGGAACACCAGATAAGGAGGAGAACACTGCAGAGCAGATAATTCTGAGACTCTTCTAGCAGAAGAAATCGCAACTAAAAACAAAACTTTCCAAGATAATAACTTAATATCAACGGAATGTAAGGGTTCAAACGGAACCCCCTGAAGAACTGAAAGAACTAAATTGAGACTCCAAGGAGGAGTCAAAGGTTTGTAAACAGGCTTGATTCTAACCAGAGCCTGAACAAAGGCTTGAACATCTGGCACAGCTGCCAGCTTTTTGTGAAGTAATACCGACAAGGCAGAAATCTGTCCCTTCAGGGAACTTGCAGATAATCCTTTTTCCAATCCTTCTTGAAGGAAGGATAGAATCCTAGGAATCTTAACCTTGTCCCAAGGGAATCCTTTAGATTCACACCAACAGATATATTTTTTCCAAATTTTATGGTAAATCTTTCTAGTCACAGGCTTTCTGGCCTGAACAAGAGTATCGATAACAGAATCTGAGAATCCTCGCTTCGATAAAATCAAGCGTTCAATCTCCAAGCAGTCAGCTGGAGTGAAACCAGATTCGGATGTTCGAACGGACCCTGAACAAGAAGGTCTCGTCTCAAAGGTAGCTTCCAAGGTGGAGCCGATGACATATTCACCAGATCTGCATACCAAGTCCTGCGTGGCCACGCAGGAGCTATCAAGATCACCGACGCCCTCTCCTGCTTGATCCTGGCTATCAGCCTGGGGATGAGAGGAAATGGCGGGAACACATAAGCTAGTTTGAAGGTCCAAGGTGCTACTAGTGCATCCACTAGAGCCGCCTTGGGATCCCTGGATCTGGCCCCGTAGCAAGGAACTTTGAAGTTCTGACGAGAGGCCATCAGATCCATGTCTGGAATGCCCCACAGGTGAGTGACTTGGGCAAAGATTTCCGGATGGAGTTCCCACTCCCCCGGATGCAATGTCTGCCGACTCAGAAAATCCGCTTCCCAATTTTCCACTCCTGGGATGTGGATAGCAGACAGGTGGCAGGAGTGAGACTCCGCCCAAAGAATAATTTTGGTTACTTCTTCCATCGCTAGGGAACTCCTTGTTCCCCCCTGATGGTTGATGTACGCAACAGTCGTCATGTTGTCTGATTGAAACCGTATGAACCTGGTCCTCGCAAGCTGGGGCCAGGCCTGGAGAGCATTGAATATCGCTCTCAGTTCCAGAATATTTATCGGTAGAAGAGATTCTTCCCGAGACCAAAGACCCTGAGCTTTCAGGGATCCCCAGACCGCGCCCCAGCCTATCAGACTGGCGTCGGTCGTGACAATGACCCACTCTGGTCTGTGGAACATCATCCCTTGAGACAGATTGTCCAGGGACAGCCACCAACGGAGTGAGTCTCTGGTTCTCTGATTTACTTGTATCTTCGGAGACAAGTCTGTATAGTCCCCATTCCACTGACTGAGCATGCACAGTTGTAATGGTCTTAGATGAATGCGCGCAAAAGGAACTATGTCCATCGCCGCCACCATCAACCCGATCACTTCCATGCACTGAGCTATGGAAGGAAGAGGAACGGAATGAAGTATCCGACAAGAGTCCAGAAGCTTTGTTTTTCTGGCCTCTGTTAGAAAGATCCTCATTTCTAAGGAGTCTATAATTGTTCCCAAGAAGGGAACCCTTGTTGACGGGGATAGAGAACTCTTTTCCACGTTCACTTTCCAGCCGTGAGATCTGAGAAAGGCCAGGACAATGTCCGTGTGAGCCTTTGCTTGAGGAAGGGACGACGCTTGAATCAGAATGTCGTCCAGGTAAGGTACTACTGCAATGCCCCTTGGTCTTAGCACCGCTAGAAGGGACCCTAGTACCTTTGTGAAAATCCTTGGAGCAGTGGCTAATCCGAAAGGAAGCGCCACGAACTGGTAATGTTTGTCCAGGAATGCAAACCTTAGGAACCGATGATGTTCCTTGTGGATAGGAATATGTAGATACGCATCCTTTAAATCCACCGTGGTCATGAATTGACCTTCCTGGATGGAAGGAAGGATAGTTCGAATGGTTTCCATCTTGAACGATGGGACCTTGAGAAATTTGTTTAAGATCTTGAGATCTAGGATTGGTCTGAACGTTCCCTCTTTTTTGGGAACTATGAACAGATTGGAGTAGAACCCCATCCCTTGTTCTCTTAATGGAACAGGATGAATCACTCCCATTTTTAACAGGTCTTCTACACAATGTAAGAACGCCTGTCTTTTTATGTGGTCTGAAGACAACTGCGACCTGTGGAACCTCCCCCTTGGGGGAAGTCCCTTGAATTCCAGAAGATAACCCTGGGAGACTATTTCTAGCGCCCAAGGATCCAGAACATCTCTTGCCCAAGCCTGAGCGAAGAGAGAGAGTCTGCCCCCCACCAGATCCGGTCCCGGATCGGGGGCCAATATTTCATGCTGTCTTGGAAGCAGTGGCAGGTTTCTTGGCCTGCTTTCCCTTGTTCCAGCCTTGCATTGGTCTCCAAGCTGGCTTGGCCTGAGAAGTATTACCCTCTTGCTTAGAGGACGTAGCACCTTGGGCTGGTCCGTTTTTACGAAAGGGACGAAAATTAGGTCTATTTTTTGCCTTGAAGGGCCGATCCTGAGGAAGGGCGTGGCCCTTACCCCCAGTGATATCAGAGATAATCTCTTTCAAGTCAGGACCAAACAGCGTTTTCCCCTTGAAAGGAATGTTTAGTAGCTTGTTCTTGGAAGACGCATCAGCCGACCAAGATTTCAACCAAAGCGCTCTGCGCGCCACAATAGCAAACCCAGAGTTCTTAGCCGCTAACTTAGCCAATTGCAAAGAGGCGTCTAGAGTGAAAGAATTAGCCAATTTGAGAGCATTGATTCTGTCCATAATCTCCTCATAAGGAGGAGAGTCACTATCGAGCACCTTAAGCAGTTCATCAAACCAGAAATATGCGGCAGTAGTGACAGGGACAATGCATGAAATGGGTTGTAGAAGGTAACCCTGCTGAACAAACATCTTTTTAAGCAAACCTTCTAATTTTTTATCCATAGGATCTTTGAAAGCACAACTATCCTCTATGGGAATAGTGGTGCGTTTGTTTAAAGTAGAAACCGCTCCCTCGACCTTGGGGACTGACTGCCATAAGTCCTTTCTGGGGTCGACCATAGGAAACAATTTTTTAAATATGGGGGGAGGGACGAAAGGAATACCGGGCCTTTCCCATTCTTTATTAACAATGTCCGCCACCCGCTTGGGTATAGGAAAAGCTTCTGGGAGCCCCGGCACCTCTAGGAACTTGTCCATTTTACATAGTTTCTCTGGGATGACTAAATTTTCACAATCATCCAGAGTGGATAATACCTCCTTAAGCAAAATGCGGAGATGTTCCAATTTAAATTTAAATGTAATCACATCAGATTCAGCCTGCTGAGAAATGTTCCCTAAATCAGTAATTTCTCCCTCAGACAAAACCTCCCTGGCCCCCTCAGATTGGGTTAGGGGCCCTTCAGAGATATTAATATCAGCGTCGTCATGCTCTTCAGTAACTAAAACAGAGCAGCCACGCTTACGCTGACAAGGGTTAATTTTGGCTAAAATGTTTTTGACAGAATTATCCATTACAGCCGTTAATTGTTGCATAGTAAGGAGTATTGGCGCGCTAGATGTACTAGGGGCCTCCTGAGTGGGCAAGACTCGTGTAGACGAAGGAGGGAATGATGCAGTACCATGCTTACTCCCCTCACTTGAGGAATCATCTTGGGCATCATTGTCATTATCACATAAATCACATTTATTTAAATGAATAGGAATTCTGGCTTCCCCACATTCAGAACACAGTCTATCTGGTAGTTCAGACATGTTAAACAGGCATAAACTTGATCAGAAAGTACAAAAAACGTTTTAAAATAAAACCGTTACTGTCACTTTAAATTTTAAACTGAACACACTTTATTACTGCAATTGCGAAAAAACATGAAGGAATTGTTCAAAATTCACCAAATTTTCACCACAGCGTCTTAAAGCCTTGAAAATATTGCACACCAATTTTGGAAGCTTTAACCCTTAAAATAACGGAACCGGAGCCGTTTTAAGCTTTAAACCCCTTTACAGTCCCTGGTATCTGCTTTGCTGAGACCCAACCAAACCCAAAGGGGAATACGATACCAAATGACGCCTTCAGAAGTCTTTTATAAGTATCAGAGCTCCTCTCACATGCTATGCCTCTCAAAAACAAGTGCGCAACACCGGCGCGAAAATGAGACTCTGCCTATGCTTTGGGAAAGCCCCTAAAGAATAAGGTGTCTAAAACAGTGCCTGCCGATATTATTATATCAAAATACCCAGATAAAATGATTCCTCAAGGCTAAATATGTGTTAATAATCAATCGATTTAGCCCAGAAAAAGTCTACAGTTTAAATAAGCCCTTGTGAAGCCCTTATTTACAATCGTAATAAACATGGCTTACCGGATCCCATAGGGAAAATGACAGCTTCCAGCATTACATCGTCTTGTTAGAATGTGTCATACCTCAAGCAGCAAGGGACTGCAAACTGTTCCCCCAACTGAAGTTAATTGCTCTCAACAGTCCTGTGTGGAACAGCCATGGATTTTAGTTACGGTTGCTAAAATCATTTTCCTCATACAAACAGAATTCTTCATCTCTTTTCTGTTTCTGAGTAAATAGTACGTACCAGCACTATTTGAAAATAACAAACTCTTGATTGAATAATGAAAAACTACAGTTAAACACTAAAAAACTCTAAGCCATCTCCGTGGAGATGTTGCCTGTACAACGGCAAAGAGAATGACTGGGGTAGGCGGAGCCTAGGAGGGATCATGTGACCAGCTTTGCTGGGCTCTTTGCCATTTCCTGTTGGGGAAGAGAATATCCCACAAGTAAGGATGACGCCGTGGACCGGACACACCTATGTTGGAGAAAGAAACTATAGACTTATGCCAATGTACTAACACCTTAACATGCAACTTCCGCGGAAGTGCCCAAGCGACCACAAAATCGCTAGTATCAAATTCCAGAGAAAAAATTATTCCCAACGGAAAAATTATAAGACATGAGCTTCTAAAAAAGAAATAAAATACAACCTAACCGGATCAAAGAAAAAGAGGGCAGCAACCGCAGGTGAACGCCCAAGAAGAATGGGCACAATAACAGGACCAGCCAATCAGAGACCCCATTCTGCCGAAGCTCAGAACTGGAATAAGATACCCAAAAAAGAAAAGAAAAATTGAGACGACAAGGAGATTAACTTCATCCCCACACGTCTAACCCAGTTTGCCGTCCGGATCAGAAGACCGAGTATCCCTCGATCCACCAAAACGTGCTGCAGTAGGACATGAAGGCGTGCCAGTCTATAACGAAAAGCAAAACTTACCTCCGCCGGGGCAACTGACGACCCCGAGGGTTGGACCCCTGAAGCTTCAGAGGAAACCGCTTCCTCAGATGGCTGATATGACCCAGACGATCCCACGTCTGACGAGCCCTGGTTAACAGAACATGGACAGTATCTCATCAACATCTCCCTCTCAGGAAGATGTAAAAACGCCAACGCCATAGACATGGCCATGCGTAACCGTGCCATAACCTCGGAAGGTAACAAGCCGCCTTCCAGAGAAAGATGTAAACGGTATTAGAGACACCTGCTTGAGTAGTTAGGGAAGGTTCTAGGGCACGTGCCTCACAGGATGCGGGATCCCCAGGGGCGGATGGCTCGGCGGACTTTAAGGTCCCTGTTGCGGGAGAAGAGAGCACTCTAAAGCGGCATTCGGAAAATAACTGATGGGCATGGATTACCCGGGCCATCTCATACTCTTCGCAAGAAGTAGATTTTGAATCAGAGACATCCGTCTCCAAAAAATCAGAATCCTCCATAACTTGGATAAAAATTATGGATAGAATAAAAAAATAAAAATGGCACCTTAAACCCCTAATGGCTGGGGCACTCACCACCTCCTGAGACCTAGACAAGTAGCGAAACAGACTCTCTCCGTTGCCACGCGGTCAGGAATACGGAAATGGGGAGCAGAACGTGGGTACACCGTGCAGGCCAAACATAAGCGCGGCAAGGCCACAAGAGCTGCGCAGCCTGACAAAAAAGACTTGTTCTGATAGCCCCGAGCCCAAGCATCACTACACGTTAGCAGATAGAATCACATAAACATGATTAAAGTCCCCCCTGTTCAATAACCCCCCTCAGGAGATATTAACCCTTGATTCCGTAAAGATAAAGGAATCCACTGAGACCCTGACTTCTTCATTCACATTACACTCACACATCGAAGTAAAATGAAACGATCTTAATGGAATCTACGCCGTGGAACAGGAACACGGCCCTTCAAATGTGACAGATATTAGCCTCGCTTCTGACATGGACTTGAGTAAAGAAAGCAGGCAGAGAAACTCGTCAACGCTGATTGCTAAGGAGCTGTTAACATGAGTCGGGATGGTTTCACAGAAAGACTCTCCCTGCATCTCCAGACTAACATTCATCCATGCTCTCACTGAGAGGCTGACATGATTACTTAAAACTCCAGTGCCATTTTGAAGAGTACTACCCTCCATAAGAGACTATCTATAAACTTCCGACACTTCTCTGCCAACCTCCCAAGAAAGGAGGTTGGCAGAGAAGGAAATGAGGATGAGGGAAGTGGAGGAGGTATTTAAGCCTTTGGCTGGGGTGTCTTTGCCTCCTCCTGGTGGCCAGGTTCTGAATTCCCAAAAGTAATGAATGCAGCTGTGACTCTCCATTAATAAGAAAAAGAGAGAGGAGTCAATACTACTCATTCAAAAAATCTGGTGCTTCCCTTAAATTTAAATAACAAAAGAAAAAAAGAGAGAGACTAAGGGATATACAATACTGTCCTATATAGAAAGGGAAAAGAAACAGCACACAGATATAAGTTAGAGCTGTGAATGTATTTACCAAAAACACCACTTCCACCTGGTTATGCTCACAGGGCTCAGTGAAATAAAAACATTATTACGACATATGGGAAATAAGCAGGAACAATGAATATTACACATGCAAACTGACATCTACTATCAAGGTTGCACATAACATAATCTGAAACCAAACATAAATCGTAAGCACGGCTATATTCAAAGTCAGTCAGTTTCACAGTACATAAAGTTCTCAGAAATCAGAAAATGACCGCAGACACGGCTGCACTCTAGGTCAGTGAAATGTCCGCTCACTCCTCTTCTCAAACTCTGACCGTATCTGTCAGGTAGTGTGACGTATGATGAGGGAGTGTGTGCGTATATTCAAACCATACACGTATTCTCCGAAAGTGAAATATTCATCTGCAAATTACCATTCAAAATTTCTACATATGCACGCCATTAAGCATAGGGAGGTTACAGTCCTTAACGCCTAAGTCTGCTTAGCAGTCGTACTGCTGCAGGATGTCAAACAGGCAGGGGAAACCTCTCCCAAACGGCTACTATATATTGGAAAGCTTAGAGAAATAAACTGGTGTTCTTAGAGAAATAAACTGGTGATAGCCATCTCTCACCAGTGCTGGGTTAACACATAAATACCAACGCACGTTTCACCCCCACATCAAGTATGTGTCTCAGGGGCTTCATCAGGGCATAACTGGATCACTAGAACCTCCTCCTTTTATGGCACCTGTTCTTAATCTCTCTCTTTTTTTCTTTTGTAATAAATGTTAATGTTAATAAAACATGTACATAGAGTTTAAAAGAATACTAAATGTTTAAACAGAGAGTGATCCCGCTGTCCATTTATGATTTTTTTTTTTTTAGTTTATAGGGGCGGGTGGTAAGGCCTATATAGAAAGGGAAAAGAAACAGCACACAGATATAAGTTAGAGCTGTGAATGTATTTACCAAAAACACCACTTCCACCAATCGCCCCTTTTACTCAAAAATGAAAGAAAAAAAGGCTTAGTTTGGGAGAGGCTGTGACCAAACTAAGAGCTAAAAGGCACTTTTTTTAAAAATAACCACACCAAAAAACATAATTTATGCTTACCTGATAAATTTATTTCTCTTGTGGTGTATCCAGTCCACGGATCATCCATTACTTGTGGGATATTCTCCTTCCCAACAGGAAGTTGCAAGAGGATCACCCACAGCAGAGCTGCTATATAGCTCCTCCCCTCACTGCCATATCCAGTCATTCGACCGAAACAAGCCGAGAAAGGAGAAACCATAGGGTGCAGTGGTGACTGAAGTTTAATTAAAATTTAGACCTGCCTTAAATGGACAGGGCGGGCCGTGGACTGGATACACTACAAGAGAAATAAATTTATCAGGTAAGCATAAATTATGTTTTCTCTTGTTAAGTGTATCCAGTCCACGGATCATCCATTACTTGTGGGATACCAATACCAAAGCTAAAGTACACGGATGATGGGAGGGACAAGGCAGGAACCTAAACGGAAGGAACCACTGCCTGAAGAACCTTTCTCCCAAAAACAGCCTCCAAAGAAGCAAAAGTATCAAATTTGTAAAATCTTGAAAAGGTATGAAGCGAAGACCAAGTCGCAGCCTTGCAAATCTGTTCAACAGAGGCCTCATTTTTAAAGGCCCAGGTGGAAGCCACAGCTCTAGTGGAATGAGCTGTAATTCTTTCAGGGGGCTGCTGTCCAGCAGTCTCATAGGCTAAACGGATTATACTCCGAAGCCAAAAAGAAAGAGAGGTTGCCGAGGCCTTTTGACCTCTCCTCTGTCCAGAGTAAACAACAAACAGGTTAGATGTTTGATGAAAATCTTTAGTAGCCTGCAAGTAAAACTTCAAGACACGGACTACGTCTAGATCAGTGATTTTCAACCTTTTTTTGCCGTGGCACACTTTTTTTACATAAAAAAAATCCTGTGGCACACCACCATCCCAAAATTTTAAAAAATCACACATTGTAGCCTAATACAGCATATATATATATATATATATATATATATATATATATATATATATATATATATGTATATATATACACATACATACACACATACTTTATGTATTGTGCTGTGATGCCATGCCTCCTACAAACTATACGTGACATATTGACATTCATTCACAAACAATCATAATGATTGTCTGTGAATGAATGTCAATATGTCATGGTTGTAAATTATGCCTGCCTGTCTGCCTGATGAGCCTGTCACATACCTCTGAAAGAGGGACACCCCTGCACTGGGAGTAAAAAACAAGCAAAATTTAAAAAATATGTTGCACTGTTGTCAGTCTGCCGCGGCACACCTGAGGATCTCTCACGGCACACTAGTGTGCCACGGCACACTGGTTGAAAAACACTGGTCTAAGTTATGCAAAAGACGTTCCTTCTTTGAAGAAGGATTAGGACATAACGATGGAACAACAATCTCTTGATTGATATTCCTGTTAGAAACCACCTTAGGTAAAAAACCCAGGTTTTGTACGCAGACCTACTTTATCTGAATGAAAGATCAGATAAGGAGAATCACAATGTAAGGCAGATAACTCAGAGACTCTTCGAGCCGAGGAAATAGCCATCAGAAAAAGAACTTTCCATGATAGAAGTTTGATATCAATAGAATGAAGGGGTTCAAACGGAACCCCTTGAAGAACTTTAAGAACCAAGTTTAAGCTCCATGGGGGAGCAACAGGTTTAAACACAGGCTTAATTCTAACTAAAGCCTGACAAAATGCCTGAACGTCTGGAACTTCTGCCAGACGCTTGTGTAAAAGAATAGACAGAGCAGAAATCTGTCCCTTTAAAGAACTAGCTGATAATCCTTTATCCAAACCCTCTTGGAGGAAGGACAATATTCTAGGAATCCTAACCCTACTCCATGAGTAATTCTTGGATTCACACCAATGAAGATATTTACGCCATATCTTGTGGTAAATTTTCCTGGTGACAGGCTTTCGTGCCTGTATTAAGGTATCAATTACTGACTCGGAGAAGCCACGCTTTGATAGGATCAAGCGTTCAATCTCCATGCAGTCAGTCTCAGAGAAAGTAGATTCGGATGATTGAAAGGACCTTGTATTAGAATGTCTTGTCTCAGAGGCAGAGTCCATGGTGGAAAGGATGACATGTCCACTAGGTCTGCATACCAGGTCCTGCGTGGCCACGCAGGCGCTATCAATATCACCGATGCTCTCTCCTGTTTGATTTTGGCAATCAGACGAGGGAGCAGAGGAAACGGTGGAAACACATAAGCCAGGTTGAAGAACCAAGGCGCTGCTAGAGCATCTATCAGTGCCGCTTCTGGGTCCCTGGACCTGGATCCGTAACAAGGAAGCTTGGCGTTCTGGCGAGACGCCATGAGATCCATTTCTGGTTTGCCCCAACGGAGAACCAATTTAGCAAACACCTCCGGATGGAGTTCCCACTCCCCCGGATGAAAAGTCCGACGACTTAGAAAATCCGCCTCCCAGTTCTCTACCCCTGGGATATGGATCGCTGACAGGTGGCAAGAGTGAGTCTCTGCCCAGCGAATTATCTTGGAGACTTCTGACATTGCTAGGGAACTCCTGGTTCCCCCTTGATGGTTGATGTAAGCCACAGTCGTGATGTTGTCCGACTGAAATCTGATGAACCTCAGTGTTGCTAACTGAGGCCAAGCTAGAAGAGAATTGAATATTGCTCTCAACTCCAGAATATTTATTGGGAGGAGTTTCTCCTCCTGAGTCCATGAACCCTGAGCCTTCAGGGAGTTCCAGACTGCACCCCAACCTAGAAGGCTGGCATCTGTTGTTACAATGGTCCAATCTGGCCTGCGAAAGGTCATACCTTTGGACAGATGGACCCGAGATAACCACCAGAGAAGAGAATCTCTGGTTTCCTGATCCAGATTTAGTAGAGGGGACAAATCTGTGTAATCCCCATTCCACTGACTGAGCATGCATAATTGCAGCGGTCTGAGATGCAGGCGCGCAAATGGCACTATGTCCATCGCCGCTACCATTAAGCCGATCACTTCCATGCACTGAACCACCGTGGGGCGCGAAATGGAGTGAAGAACACGGCAAGCATTTAGAAGTTTTGATAACCTGGACTCCATCAGGTAAATTTCCATTTCTATAGAATCTATCAGAGTCCCTAGGAAGGAAACCCTTGTGAGAGGAGATAGAGAACTCTTTTCTTCGTTCACTTTCCACCCATGCGACCTCAGAAATGCCAGAACTATCTCTGTATGAGACTTGGCAATTTTAAAGCTTGACGCCTGTATCAGGATGTCGTCTAGGTAAGGAGCCACCGCTATGCCTCGCGGTCTTAGAACCGCCAGAAGTGAGCCCAGAACCTTTGTAATAATTCTTGGGGCTGTAGCCAACCCGAATGGAAGAGCTGCAAACTGGTAATGCCTGTCTAGAAAGGCAAACCTCAGGAACCGATGATGATTCTTGTGAATCGGAATGTGAAGGTAGGCATCCTTTAAGTCCACTGTGGTCATATACTGACCCTCTTGGATCATGGGTAAAATGGTTCGAATAGTTTCCATCTTGAATGATGGAACTCTGAGGAATTTGTTTAGGATCTTTAGATCCAAAATTGGTCTGAAGGTTCCCTCTTTTTTGGGAACCACAAACAGATTTGAATAAAACCCTGTCCTTGTTCCGTCCGCGGAACTGGATGGATCACTCCCATTACAAGGAGGTCTTGCACGCAGCTTAGGAATGCCTCTTTCTTTATCTGGTTTGCAGATAATCTTGAAAGGTGAAATCTCCCTTGTGGAGGAGAAGCTTTGAAGTCAAGAAGATATCCCTGAGATATGATCTCCAACGCCCAGGGATCCTGAACATCTCTTGCCCACGCCTGGGCGAAGAGAGAGAGTCTGCCCCCTACTAGATCCGTTGTTGGATAGGGGGCCGCTCCTTCATGCTGTCTTGGAGGCAACAGCAGGCTTTCTGGCCTGCTTGCCCTTGTGCCAGGACTGGGTAGGTTTCCAGGCCTGCTTGGATTGAGCAAAAGTTCCCTCTTGTTTTGAAGCAGAGGGAGCTGATCCTGCACCTGCCTTGAAATTTCGAAAGGCACGAAAATTAGGCTGTTTGGCCCATGATTTGGCCCTGTCCTGAGGAAGGGTATGACCCTTACCTCCAGTAATGTCAGCAATAATTTCTTTCAAACCAGGCCAGAATAAGGTCTGCCCCTTGAAAGGAATGTTGAGTAATTTAGACTTTGAAGTCACATCAGCTGACCAGGATTTAAGCCATAGCGCCCTACGCGCCTGGATGGCGAATCCGGAATTCTTAGCCGTTAGTTTAGTCAAATGAACAATGGCATCAGAAACAAATGAGTTAGCTAGCTTAAGTGTTTTAAGCTTGTCAATAATTTCAGTCAATGGAGCTGTATGGATGGCCTCTTCCAGCGCCTCAAACCAGAACGCCGCCGCAGCAGTGACAGGCGCAATGCATGCAAGGGGCTGTAAAATAAAACCTTGTTGAATAAACATTTTCTTAAGGTAACCCTCTAATTTTTATCCATTGGATCTGAAAAAGCACAACTGTCCTCAACCGGGATAGTGGTACGCTTTGCTAAAGTAGAAACTGCTCCCTCCACCTTAGGGACTGTCTGCCATAAGTCCCGTGTAGTGGCATCTATTGGAAACATTTTTCTAAATATAGGAGGTGGGGAAAAGGGCACACCGGGTCTATCCCACTCCTTACTAATAATTTCTGTAAGCCTTTTAGGTATTGGAAAGACATCAGTACTCACCGGCACTGCATAGTATTTATCCAGCCTACACAATTTCTCTGGCACTGCAATTGTGTCACAGTCATTCAGAGCAGCTAATACCTCCCCAAGCAATACACAGAGGTTCTCAAGCTTAAATTTAAAATTAGAAATCTCTGAATCAGGTCTCCCCGATTCAGAGACGTCACCCACAGACTAAATGCTCTCCGTCCTCAGGTTCTGCACATTGTGACGCAGTATCAGACATGGCTCTTACAGCATCTACGCGCTCTGTATCTCGTCTAACCCCAGAGCTATCGCGCTTGCCTCTCAATTCAGGCAATCTGGCTAATACCTGTGACAGGGTATTATTCATGATTGCAGCCATGTCCTGCAAAGTAATTGCTATGGGCGTCCCTGATGTACTTGGCGCCATATTAGCGTGCGTCCCTCGAGCGGGAGGCGAAGGGTCCGACACGTGGGGAGAGTTAGTCAGCATAACTTCCCCCTCGACAGACCCCTCTGGTGACAATTCTTTTATAGATAAAGACTGATCTTTACTGTTTAAGGTGAAATCAATACATTTAGTACACATTCTCCTATGGGGCTCCACCATGGCTTTTAAACATAATGAACAAGTAGTTTCCTCTGTGTCAGACATGTTTGTACAGACTAGCAATGAGACTAGCAAGCTTGGAAAACACTTTAAACCAAGTTAACAAGCAATATAAAAAACGTTACTGTGCCTTTAAGAGAAATAAATTTTGGCAAAATTTGAAATAACAGTGAAAAAAGGCAGTTAGACTAACGAAATTTTTACAGTGTATGTAACAAGTTAGCAGAGCATTGCACCCTCTTGCAAATGGATGATTAACCCCTTAATACCAAAAACGGAATAATAAATGACAAAAACGTTTTTAAACACAGTCACAACAACTGCCACAGGTCTACTGTGGTTGTTACCCTCCTCAAACACGACTTTTGAAGCCTTTTGAGCCCTTCAGAGATGTCCTGTATTATGCAGAAGGAAGCTGAGTGTCTCTGTCTGTAATTTTAGCTGCGCAGAAAAGCGCTAAAATAGGCCCCTCCCACTCATATTACAACAGTGGAAAGCCCCAGGAAACTGTTTCTAGGCAAAAATCAAGCCAGCCATGTGGAGAAAAAACTAGGCCCCAATAAGTTTTGTCACCAAACCTATATAAAAACGATTAACATTCCAGCAAACTTTTTATATTACACTTTTATAAGAGTATGTATCTCTGTTAATAAGCCTGATACCAGTCGTTATTAAATCACTGCATTTAGGCTTAACTTACATTAATCCGGTATCAGCAGCATTTTTCTAGCAAATTCCATCCCTAGAAATATGTTAACTGCACATACCTTATTGCAGGGAACCCTGCACGCTATTCCCCCTCTGAAGTTACCTCACTCCTCAGAATATGTGAGAACGGCAATGGATCTTAGTTACTTCTGCTAAGATCATAGAAATCACAGGCAGATTCTTCTTCTAATGCTGCCTTTGATAAAACAGTACACTCCGGTACCATTTAAAAATAACAAACTTTTGATTGAAGTTAAGAAACTAACTATAATACACCACTCTCCTCTTACTACGTCCATCTTTGTTGAGAGTTGCAAGAGAATGACTGGATATGGCAGTGAGGGGAGGAGCTATATAGCAGCTCTGCTGTGGGTGATCCTCTTGCAACTTCCTGTTGGGAAGGAGAATATCCCACAAGTAATGGATGATCCGTGGACTGGATACACTTAACAAGAGAGAAAAAAAGTTTCAAACATGCTGGTGATCATATTAATTTTATATGGTTTTGTATGCATTTTAGATCTTTTTTATATTTAGTATCCATTTAATGAAGGATTTTATCATTCCCACTAAGACAGTATATTACATCTGGGCCGTTATATTTTTGACCGTATTGCTATTTTAGACCACTGGTTTTCAAACCTGCTCTCAGACCTCCCTAACAGGTCACATTTTGAGGACATCTGAACTAGAGCACAGGTGAAATAATCAGCTGATTAGTAACCATGGTTATTTTACCTGCTCTCATCCAAGGTAATCCTGAAAAACTGGCCTGTTGAGGAGGCCTGAGAACAGGTTTAAAAACCAGTGCTTAGACTAACTTGTCTAATCACACCACGTTTTGAATTTTTGTTATTTTAGGCATTTCAGTCTAACCTATGACCATATTCCTTCTTCTGCCAATTTAGTATTAAAACTAATAAATTAAGTAAACTGACCTAAAACAAACAATTTAGGTCATACACCATTGTTTCTCAACCGCTGTCCTCGAGTACCCCCAACAGGCCAGTTTTTCATTACAGCTGAACCAGTGCACAGGTGAAAATCAGCTGATGGGTCAGAGCAGGTTCGTTACCATGGTTACTGATCATCTGATTACTTCACCTGTGCACTGATTCTGCTATAATGAAAACCTGGCCTGTTGGGGATAATTGAGGACCGCGTTTGAGAAACACTGGTATACACCAAACCTATGTCTTTGTTTACATAAACAACTATAAATTATAACTGTGTTAAATATAATTAGCACAGTAATTTGAGTGAACACAAACGCAAGTTATAAAATAAAACATTTATTGAAAATTTAAACACATAATGCAGATAAACTGTTCTGATTCAAGTTCGTTGCTAAACAATCTTGATTAAAAACCACTCAAAGTTCTTTGTTTTAAAAAAACACTAATCTTGGCTGCAGCTCATGGACCATTCATTGTGGATTGCAGGTGTCTGCTGTTGTATTACCATCTTACCAGCATACAGTCTCCATTTTCTACTGAGTAAAATTGCAGGGGTTTTAAATCATTTTCCATTTCAATCTCTCTCCCTTCCATCTGGCAAAAAGAAAAACAACATGAATCTTATTTAAGTGGGCACAGCATTGTTAATGGTACTGCATTTTCTGCTAAATTAGGTTAAATTCACGAGGCACTGTAATAATGAAGAAAAGTACAATATACAACAGGCTTTAAAATTGCAATACTGATTCTTCATATTTTTTGTAATTTAAATATGTTTTAACAATGATCGTTAAATCATTTAATACTGGATCGTTAAAAATGTCCATAAAATATCAGAACCATTGTTATTTATTGGCACTGCATTAATATAAATATGCTATACAAATTGTAGCAAAGTAGAACTATATTGAAGACTAATATCAGTACCACGGCTACCATTTTGAATGCACAGGTGGTCAAAAGAATTATTCCACCTAGCTCTGAGGATTACTGTCTTTCACTTTCCTACCAAATGCAACTGATGCAACAGTCAGCTTGTAAAGGTAGAGACTATTATTTACAATCGGAGGAAAAAAAGAGACCACAGTCTCAAAAGGTAACGCTCAAATAAAACACAACTTTTAGAAAGAATGAAGGAGATCTGAGAACGTCTTGTCTTGATGAATAATCATAAGGAACTCTGAGAAGAGCACCAATATTTGGAACTGATATCACTAAAGATAAAGCCACAAGTGAAATAGTCTTAAATGTAAACAATATTAAAGACATCTTATTTAAGAATTCAAATGTTTGAAGTACCTGAAGGAAAAACCAAAACTACATGTCATATGAAAGAGTGTAATGTTTGGAAACAGGATAAATTGTTATAGAGCCTAGAAAAAAATAGAATTGTGGAATGAACAACCCGAGTCAAAAGGACTGACAGAGTACCGACCTGCACCTTCAGAGAACTGAGCTATAACGATTATGTCAATTTCTTAAAGTAGGATGCGGTTACATTGAGATATTTTCTAGTCAGTTTTTTAGACAGAACTTTTAAGTGATACAACATTTGTGTATCATGTCCGTTAAATGAAATCATTACTGAAGTAAGATGCTCCAATCAATAAGATTGGAATTGGTCTGTCCAATAACAAATGTGGTGATAGACAGGGTCTGTTCCTGTCATGAAGCATGTCCCAATTAAAATAAATATCAGAACACCTTAGAAGTAGAGATGTGTAATGCTGGAAAAAGCTACAAAAGGAGAACTAATTGGAGATAGGAGAATAAGGTACTCTCTTTAGGAGTGGGCATTCAGGAATAATATGAACAAAGGATCTATTTTTTGCAATCATTGACAGGAAGAAGGTTTAATATCAAGGGATATTATATATGCAACACTAGAATTGAACTATATTTAAAAAGAATGTCGATTTTGATGCTAAAGTGCCCGTTTTTTAAAAATTCAATTAAAAACAGGGGCACTTTAATTCATCAAAATTTACATTTCACTCGTGTTGTGAAAAAAACCCACCTTTTAATCTTCACAGCAGCTCCAGCTTCCTCCGGTCGTTGCAAGCCATTTCTGACTTCAGAAATGATGGATAGGTCATCCTCCAATCACTGCTTCCTCTCCCCCCGGGGAATCAGTGTCTGATTCAACGCCGTGATTGGAGGAAGTCGGATTCCTCATTTTGGACCCAGGAAGAGGCTTTGCGATGGGTGGAGGAAGCTGGAGCGGCTGTAAAGTTTAAAAGGTAAGTTTTTTTTTTTCACAACACGAGTGAAATGTACATTTTTATGAATTAAAGTGCCCCTGTTTTTAATCAAATTTTTAAAAACCGGGCACTTTAGCATCAAAATTGACATTCACTTTACTATCTCTGCCCCCATCTTATAATTTTGTAACTTTTGGCCATATTGTTACATTAAAATTTTAGACTATAGACCATGTTCCCATACCTAGAAGGAAGTATCAATCATAAGCTGGATTTAAAGCCTTTTTCTATCAATTACATATACAAGTGAGTTGAATTAATTCTTTTGTATTCATGTACTGTATATTTTGTAGCCAATTTGTACAGAGTTGAAGTGAACAATTATTTTAGTTTTAGATTGTTACTTTGCATAATATGTATGAATTATGTAATTGTAATACAACCACTCTCTTCAGATTAATGGCAAAGTGAACAGTAAAGAGTTAAGAGTTAATGAATTGCACCTGTGGTAGTGTATATAAAACTATGAGATAGTTTGGCAAATGTGATAATATGATTAAGGACAAGTAAGCCCAAAACCTTGTTGTACTTTGCTTCCTGTGACTTAAAGGATTTTAAGAGATGGGCGGTGCTGCTGAACCTTTTTGGATGGCAATGGACATGAAACCCAACATTTTTTTTTTTATGATTTAGGTAGAAGATACAATTTTAAAGAACTTTGCAGTTTATTTCTATTATTAACTTTGCTTCATTCTACTGGTACCATTTGTTGAAGGAGCAGCAATGCACTGAACACATGGGGTGAACCAATGACAATAGTCATATATATGCAGCCACCAATCAGCAGCTAGCAGTCAGGTGCCTTGCTGCTCCTGAGCTTACCTAGATAAACCCATCAACAAAAGATAACAAGAAAAGGAAGCAAATAAAATAATACAAGTAAATTGGAAAGTTATTTAAAATCGTATGCTCCATCTAAACCACAAATGTCTAATTTTGACTTTACTGTCCCTTTAAGACAATCCAAAACATAGTAGTAAATCAAAAGAACAGCTCGAACTGAATATGTGAGTCCTGGAATGACCAAGTCAGCGTCCAGACCTCCGCCCATGTGGTATGACATGATGAGTGTTATTCACACAAAAATTCTTATCAGTAGTTACAGGAAATATGTGGTGGTGATTACTTCTAAAGGTTCTATTGGTTACTAAATTACAAGGGTTTTCAACCTAGACTGTGAATGTTTGCAGAACACATTCAGTATTAACAAGAACTACATTTTTTTTTGCGCATTATAACTTAGGCAGCCTGTCTTTCATTGAGATCTAGCATAGGATCATACATTTCTGAGTAATTAGTGCAGAAATTGGGGTAATTTCAAAGAATTTACAAACCTTTTTGCAAATGTTTAATATATGGAACTGTGAAGTGATGTTTATGGAAAACTGCCTTGTGCTATTTCAGTAGTCTTAAACTGGATACAAACCACACAGAAATACTTACTTTTGCACTTTCATATGACAATTTCATTTCAGAGCCAGGCACTTTAAGCAGTCTATATAAAAGTCCTTTCACCTTTTGAACAGTCATTGAATCTGTAATATGAAAATCAATAAATAAGTAAAAGCAATTTTGATGATACAGCACATCAGATTTTTCAATATCCATGGGTCATGTATCTGATGTGGCAATCTGTCTGGCATACATAGGTTCCAATACTGTGTATTTGATTGTAAAAGTGATCTAGGAATATAACTAGCATTATTGGGATGCAGTGACAAATGCCCTGTCTATATTGTGATGTTGGCATACACCTGGTATAAGGGGGGCACAGAAAGCATGATGTGCCAATATATCAAGAATGAGGGGATAAAAAAGCCATGCATTAATCATTGTTGCTATATATATATATATATATATATATATATATATATATATATATATATATATATATATATATATCCAAATACCAGATCTTGCCCTCAATTTAGGAAACCGCCTGGGTGCAACTTTACAATAAATAATAGCCAAAAAGAAGTGCACTCTCAGGTCTTTCACAGCAAACAAAGTTACTTTATTTGTGTAACGTTTTCGGAGGTCTTGCCTCCTTCATCAGCATAGTTCAAACAAGATAGTAAATTCATATATATATAGTGACATACTCACTCACACCACTTCAAACCAAACCCCTCTGCTTGGCGCCAAACCAACGATGATGGAACGCATACTGCGTTCCACCAGTACTACGTGCCGGAAGCAGTGCGCCACGTCTCTTCCGGTTAGCTAGATCTATACTTTATTACTAGTGCAAACTAATTCTGTGACAAAAAACAAAGGATTACCCCTGCGTGTCTATACGTTGTGTCAACAAAACAATAAATGCATTGTAAGTGAAAAGAACTAGTTATTTATGACAGTGCGCTTTACATATCGGCTGCCCGCTCGTTGTCATGGCAACCAGTGTACACATAGTTCCCCAAAACAAACTCCAGGAGAATTTAACAAAATAACTGTATGTGATCCTCAATCTCGTGTATCCTTTTCAGACATATATTGTGCATCATACTAATTGACATGTATTCATGCCATCCTTGAGTGCCTCACGTGCAAATGGCAAACATAATTAATAATATTGAATGGCCAACATTAAATCTATGTTGTGTGCAGCGGTGTGACAGCCTTATATCCCTATAGTTGAAGGTGGATGAATTCTTGATGTATGTATTAACATATGTTCAATGTGGCGAATCAAGGTAATCTACGGCCTTGCCTGATTCTTTAAGGTATTTGTTTCCCAAAGTGCCCAATGTATACTAAATATCACAAGATAGAAAAACAGAATTTATGTTTACCTGATAAATTACTTTCTCCAACGGTGTGTCCGGTCCACGGCGTCATCCTTACTTGTGGGATATTCTCTTCCCCAACAGGAAATGGCAAAGAGCCCAGCAAAGCTGGTCACATGATCCCTCCTAGGCTCCGCCTACCCCAGTCATTCGACCGACGTTAAGGAGGAATATTTGCATAGGAGAAACCATATGGTACCGTGGTGACTGTAGTTAAAGAAAATAAAATATCAGACCTGATTAAAAAAACCAGGGCGGGCCGTGGACCGGACACACCGTTGGAGAAAGTAATTTATCAGGTAAACATAAATTCTGTTTTCTCCAACATAGGTGTGTCCGGTCCACGGCGTCATCCTTACTTGTGGGAACCAATACCAAAGCTTTAGGACACGGATGAAGGGAGGGAGCAAATCAGGTCACCTAAATGGAAGGCACCACGGCTTGCAAAACCTTTCTCCCAAAAATAGCCTCAGAAGAAGCAAAAGTATCAAACTTGTAAAATTTGGTAAAAGTGTGCAGTGAAGACCAAGTCGCTGCCCTACATATCTGATCAACAGAAGCCTCGTTCTTGAAGGCCCATGTGGAAGCCACAGCCCTAGTGGAATGAGCTGTGATTCTTTCGGGAGGCTGCCGTCCGGCAGTCTCGTAAGCCAATCTGATGATGCTTTTAATCCAAAAAGAGAGAGAGGTAGAAGTTGCTTTTTGACCTCTCCTTTTACCGGAATAAACAACAAACAAGGAAGATGTTTGTCTAAAATCCTTTGTAGCATCTAAATAGAATTTTAGAGCGCGAACAACATCCAAATTGTGCAACAAACGTTCCTTCTTTGAAACTGGTTTCGGACACAGAGAAGGTACGATAATCTCCTGGTTAATGTTTTTGTTAGAAACAACTTTCGGAAGAAAACCAGGTTTAGTACGCAAAACCACCTTATCTGCATGGAACACCAGATAAGGAGGAGAACACTGCAGAGCAGATAATTCTGAAACTCTTCTAGCAGAAGAAATTGCAACCAAAAACAAAACTTTCCAAGATAATAATTTAATATCAACGGAATGCAAGGGTTCAAACGGAACCCCCTGAAGAACTGAAAGAACTAAATTGAGACTCCAAGGAGGAGTCAAAGGTTTGTAAACAGGCTTGATTCTAACCAGAGCCTGAACAAAGGCTTGAACATCTGGCACAGCTGCCAGCTTTTTGTGAAGTAACACCGACAAGGCGGAAATCTGTCCCTTCAGGGAACTTGCAGATAATCCTTTTTCCAATCCTTCTTGAAGGAAGGATAGAATCCTAGGAATCTTAACCTTGTCCCAAGGGAATCCTTTAGATTCACACCAACAGATATATTTTTTCCAAATCTTGTGGTAAATCTTTCTAGTTACAGGCTTTCTGGCCTGAACAAGAGTATCGATAACAGAATCTGAGAATCCTCGCTTCGATAAAATCAAGCGTTCAATCTCCAAGCAGTCAGCTGGAGTGAAACCAGATTCGGATGTTCGAACGGACCCTGAACAAGAAGGTCTCGTCTCAAAGGTAGCTTCCAAGGTGGAGCCGATGACATATTCACCAGATCTGCATACCAAGTCCTGCGTGGCCACGCAGGAGCTATCAAGATCACCGACGCCCTCTCCTGATTGATCCTGGCTACCAGCCTGGGGATGAGAGGAAACGGCGGGAACACATAAGCTAGTTTGAAGGTCCAAGGTGCTACTAGTGCATCCACTAGAGCCGCCTTGGGATCCCTGGATCTGGACCCGTAGCAAGGAACTTTGAAGTTCTGACGAGAGGCCATTAGATCCATGTCTGGAATGCCCCACAGCTGAGTGACTTGGGCAAAGATTTCCGGATGGAGTTCCCACTCCCCCGGATGCAATGTCTGACGACTCAGAAAATCCGCTTCCCAATTTTCCACTCCTGGGATGTGGATAGCAGACAGGTGGCAGGAGTGAGACTCCGCCCATAGAATGATTTTGGTCACTTCTTCCATCGCTAGGGAACTCCTTGTTCCCCCCTGATGGTTGATGTACGCAACAGTCGTCATGTTGTCTGATTGAAACCGTATGAACTTGGTCCTCGCTAGCTGAGGCCAAGCCTTGAGAGCATTGAATATCGCTCTCAGTTCCAGAATATTTATCGGTAGAAGAGATTCTTCCCGAGACCAAAGACCCTGAGCTTTCAGGGATCCCCAGACCGCGCCCCAGCCCATCAGACTGGCGTCGGTCGTGACAATGACCCACTCTGGTCTGCGGAATGTCATCCCTTGTGACAGGTTGTCCAGGGACAGCCACCAACGGAGTGAGTCTCTGGTCCTCTGATTTACTTGTATCTTTGGAGACAAGTCTGTATAGTCCCCATTCCACTGACTGAGCATGCACAGTTGTAATGGTCTTAGATGAATGCGCGCAAAAGGAACTATGTCCATTGCCGCTACCATCAACCCGATCACTTCCATGCACTGAGCTATAGAAGGAAGAGGAACGGAATGAAGTATCCGACAAGAGTCTAGAAGTTTTGTTTTTCTGGCCTCTGTTAGAAAAATCCTCATTTCTAAGGAGTCTATAATTGTTCCCAAGAAGGGAACCCTTGTTGACGGGGATAGAGAACTCTTTTCCACGTTCACTTTCCAGCCGTGAGATCTGAGAAAGGCCAGGACGATGTCCGTGTGAGCCTTTGCTTGAGGAAGGGACGACGCTTGAATCAGAATGTCGTCCAGGTAAGGTACTACTGCAATGCCCCTTGGTCTTAGCACCGCTAGAAGGGACCCTAGTACCTTTGTGAAAATCCTTGGAGCAGTGGCTAATCCGAAAGGAAGCGCCACGAACTGGTAATGTTTGTCCAGGAATGCGAACCTTAGGAACCGATGATGTTCCTTGTGGATAGGAATATGTAGATACGCATCCTTTAAATCCACCGTGGTCATGAATTGACCTTCCTGGATGGAAGGAAGAATAGTTCGAATGGTTTCCATCTTGAACGATGGAACCTTGAGAAACTTGTTTAAGATCTTGAGATCTAAGATTGGTCTGAACGTTCCCTCTTTTTTGGGAACTATGAACAGATTGGAGTAGAACCCCATCCCTTGTTCTCTTAATGGAACAGGATGAATCACTCCCATTTTTAACAGGTCTTCTACACAATGTAAGAACGCCTGTCTTTTTATGTGGTCTGAAGACAACTGAGACCTGTGGAACCTCCCCCTTGGGGGAAGTCCCTTGAATTCCAGAAGATAACCCTGGGAGACTATTTCTAGCGCCCAAGGATCCAGAACATCTCTTGCCCAAGCCTGAGCGAAGAGAGAGAGTCTGCCCCCCACCAGATCCGGTCCCGGATCGGGGGCCAATATTTCATGCTGTCTTGGTAGCAGTGGCAGGTTTCTTGGCCTGCTTTCCCTTGTTCCAGCCTTGCATTGGTCTCCAAGCTGGCTTGGCTTGAGAAGTATTACCCTCTTGCTTAGAGGACGTAGCACTTTGGGCTGGTCCGTTTTTACGAAAGGGACGAAAATTAGGTCTATTTTTTGCCTTGAAAGGCCGATCCTGAGGAAGGGCGTGGCCCTTACCCCCAGTGATATCAGAGATAATCTCTTTCAAGTCAGGGCCAAACAGCGTTTTCCCCTTGAAAGGAATGTTTAGTAGCTTGTTCTTGGAAGACGCATCAGCCGACCAAGATTTCAACCAAAGCGCTCTGCGCGCCACAATAGCAAACCCAGAATTCTTAGCCGCTAACCTAGCCAATTGCAAAGTGGCGTCTAGGGTGAAAGAATTAGCCAATTTGAGAGCATTGATTCTGTCCATAATCTCCTCATAAGGAGGAGAATCACTATCGAGCGCCTTTATCAGTTCATCAAACCAGAAACATGCGGCTGTAGTGACAGGGACAATGCATGAAATTGGTTGTAGAAGGTAACCCTGCTGAACAAACATCTTTTTAAGCAAACCTTCTAATTTTTTATCCATAGGATCTTTGAAAGCACAACTATCCTCTATGGGTATAGTGGTGCGTTTGTTTAAAGTAGAAACCGCTCCCTCGACCTTGGGGACTGTCTGCCATAAGTCCTTTCTGGGGTCGACCATAGGAAACAATTTTTTAAATATGGGGGGAGGGACGAAAGGAATACCGGGCCTTTCCCATTCTTTATTAACAATGTCCGCCACCCGCTTGGGTATAGGAAAAGCTTCTGGGAGCCCCGGCACCTCTAGGAACTTGTCCATTTTACATAGTTTCTCTGGGATGACCAACTTTTCACAATCATCCAGAGTGGATAATACCTCCTTAAGCAAAATGCGGAGATGTTCCAACTTAAATTTAAATGCAATCACATCAGGTTCAGCCTGTTGAGAAATGTTCCCTGAATCAGTAATTTCTCCCTCAGACAAAACCTCCCTGGCCCCCTCAGATTGGGTTAGGGGCCCTTCAGAGATATTAATATCAGCGTCGTCATGCTCTTCAGTAACTAAAACAGAGCAGCCACGCTTACGCTGACAAGGGTTCATTTTGGCTAAAATGTTTTTGACAGAATTATCCATTACAGCCGTTAATTGTTGCATAGTAAGGAGTATTGGCGCGCTAGATGTACTAGGGGCCTCCTGAGTGGGCAAGACTCGTGTAGACGAAGGAGGGAATGATGCAGTACCATGCTTACTCCCCTCACTTGAGGAATCATCTTGGGCATCATTGTCATTATCACATAAATCACATTTATTTAAATGAATAGGAATTCTGGCTTCCCCACATTCAGAACACAGTCTATCTGGTAGTTCAGACATGTTAAACAGGCATAAACTTGATAAGAAAGTACAAAAAACGTTTTAAAATAAAACCGTTACTGTCACTTTAAATTTTAAACTGAACACACTTTATTACTGCAATTGCGAAAAAACATGAAGGAATTGTTCAAAATTCACCAAATTTTCACCACAGTGTCTTAAAGCCTTAAAAGTATTGCACACCAAATTTGGAAGCTTTAACCCTTAAAATAACGGAACCGGAGCCGTTTTAAAACTTTAACCCCTTTACAGTCCCTGGTATCTGCTTTGCTGAGACCCAACCAAACCCAAAGGGGAATACGATACCAAATGACGCCTTCAGAAAGTCTTTTCTAAGTATCAGAGCTCCTCTCACATGCGACTGCATGCCATGCCTCTCAAAAACAAGTGCGCCACACCGGCGCGAAAATGAGGCTCTGCTTATGCTTTGGGAAAGCCCCTAAGAAATAAGGTGTCTAATACAGTGCCTGCCGATATTATTATATCAAAATACCCAGATAAAATGATTCCTCAAGGCTAAATATGTGTTAATAATGAATCGATTTAGCCCAGAAAAGTCTACAGTCTTAATAAGCCCTTGTGAAGCCCTTATTTACGATCGTAATAAACATGGCTTACCGGATCCCATAGGGAAAATGACAGCTTCCAGCATTACATCGTCTTGTTAGAATGTGTCATACCTCAAGCAGCAAGAGACTGCACACTGTTCCCCCAACTGAAGTTAATTGCTCTCAACAGTCCTGTGTGGAACAGCCATGGATTTTAGTTACGGTTGCTAAAATCATTTTCCTCATACAAACAGAAATCTTCATCTCTTTTCTGTTTCTGAGTAAATAGTACATACCAGCACTATTTCAAAATAACAAACTCTTGATTGAATAATAAAAACTACAGTTAAACACTAAAAAACTCTAAGCCATCTCCGTGGAGATGTTGCCTGTACAACGGCAAAGAGAATGACTGGGGTAGGCGGAGCCTAGGAGGGATCATGTGACCAGCTTTGCTGGGCTCTTTGCCATTTCCTGTTGGGGAAGAGAATATCCCACAAGTAAGGATGACGCCGTGGACCGGACACACCTATGTTGGAGAAATTGAGTTTTAAATTGCTGTAATACAACTAGATTTACATTGTTCACTAATCTGAATATTATTCAAGGAACCTGCTTAAGTAGCCACCCTCCATCTGCAGGAACAAGTGATTATCAGGCCCCCCTGTCCTATACGATGATACTCCATGGGAATTAAATACTATATCAAAGACCTATGACATTTACATACGACCATCACCCCCATACTGCATCCACACTCACTACAAGGATCACGTATCACTTGAAGACATACTTCAATTAACAAAAAACTTTAAAGAACAAGAAAAAAAAGGAAAAATAGAGTTAAAAACAAGTATTGATCAGGGTCCTCCTATTCAATAATATGATACCCCTCGGGGTAGTATCTCAACTGTATAAGTTCCAGGTTTGAATAATCAGCCTCCGCCAACTTCTTTTATCTACTGTAGTAAATACCCAAGTGGCTGCCCTCACTCGAAGGTATCTATTTTCTTCGTTGAATTTTTTCTGTTGAACTTTATACTCCAGGCCTTTTCTTTGTTGGTGTCCTGACAGGCCACACTGAGATCATACTTTTACTGGGATATTAGGTAACCCCAATATACTTCATACAGTGTAATCTCTGTGTTGTTTAGGTGCTATGAGTACCGTCCCTTCATGGGTTATCCAGAGAGCAAGATGCTCCTTATTGTTCATGCCTTGACGTAGAATCAATGACTGTTACTGTGCCCATATATTGTAATCCAAGCAATAGGTGCCATCCCGGCTTGGTATGCCTTATCGGCTATGTGTGTTTAAAAGATGGTAACCCAAAGCACCACTATCTGACTTCCACACCGGCATTGGGAATAACACAGACCCCCATGCCTGGTGCTGTGTACCAACATGGTTGGGAAGACTCCCATTAAGGAGATCACCTACCACTGAAACCACAGAGTCATGGTAGTATAAGCACCGTACCCCTAGATTGTACCACACCTTACAACCGCACTATATCAAGGCTTTAAAATCAGGTGCTGTATTGAGCCCCCCTGGGTGCACTGTGCCCAACCGATACATCCACTGTGCCTCCCGTTGCAGGAGTATTTTGCTTCTATCACCTCCCCTGTCCAGAGGGGGACATGATCGATGAGTGTATATCTTATTGATGCTACCGAGTGTTTGTGCTGTGCACAGTGCCTCGCCACTGGTTGGTCCAAGTCCCCAGACTTAAGGGCCGACCGGATGGCATGTCGGTGATTTGCCATTCTCTCCTTTAATGTGCCTGTCTTTCCAACGTAAAAATGAGAACAAGGACACACCAACAGATATATGACAAATGGAGTTGTGCATGTGATAGAATGACGGATACCAAATTGCCTGTTAGTATGTGGGTGATGAAATACCTTCGTACTGATGAGTCCGTTACAGGTAGTGCACCCACGCATACATACATACATACATACATACATACACACACAAACATATATTCATATATACACAATCTAAAAGACCCCTGTGGAAGTCTGCAAGGTTTTGCGCAGACGAAACACATTGGGCAGTAACCATTGCATCTTCCCAGTGTTAAGATTCCCCAGCTGGGACAATTCTAATGTTCTTTTGATACATCCAGAAACTTTTCACTTTCCAGAGGGACGTTTGGACCACTCAGCAAAAACACAATGAGGACATTTCCTATCATATGGGATTGGATAACTGCTTTTTATCTTGTTTTTTTTTTTAGTAAGTGCAATTATATTTTCAGGTATTTTCTTTTGTAATAAATTATTATTATGTGAATCGTAGGTGCGCTGTTTCCTTTGTCTATTACACCATTGCAGGGAGCTGGCAGTGATGTTTTCGCTTCTGAAGATGTAATCTGTATCATATAAGCTACTGCTGACTCTCTGAGAAGGTGTGGTGCTTGAATACTGGTGCACAGGATATGTGCATATGCAGCAGAAAACAGTAATAACTTTTATTAGAAGCATTTTTGCTAGTGGAAGTATATTGCAAAAAATGCTTCTATTTCTAATTGAAATTCACCCAAGCACATTTCATGTTGACATTTTTATCCCTAATTTAAACCACCTGCTTTCTCGTGATACTTGGGATCCTATACGATTTCTAATTCAAGGTTGTAGACTGTGATTTTTCTCCCCACATTAGCTAAAGGACCATACAGCAGACTTTTGCTTTGGGAAAATTATTTTAAACAAAATTACCAACTATGACATTTTATTAAGGAAAGTTTATGATTTTATGGCATATATTTTTCTAATAAGTAGACAGCTCCATCACCTGGTATAAAATACAAATACAAAAAATAAATAAATATATATAAAATTATGTCTTCTTATTAATATTTGACGATCATTAATACAGTATGAATACAGGCTTTATCTTCCAGGCTGATGTGTTTGATAGGAAAACTCAGCACTTTTTGCCATACTTTGCTCCACTGCAGCAAGAGAGCACAGAACTAGATCGCAGTGTGACAGCTGCTCCCTCCTACCTTAGTAAGGCCACCATAAGCATTTGCGCAGCCCTGGGAAACACAAATTTGTGGGGCACCTCAGGCAAGTCCCTTTATACCCCCTTGGTATGCAAAGTCCTCTGTATGGCCTAAACTAAATACAGGATGTACGTTGCACCTTTTGATACCCTCACCCCTGATAATAGTGTGGGTCCCACCAAAGCATGTCATTTTGAAAGGGGACAGATTTATTTCACATTCAGGAGCCAGTAAGAATACTGAACCAGCCACATACTTTTTTGGACCCAGATAAAAGTGTTTATGTATCGATATATGTAGAATAATGCAAAAAGGTTATGATTTGGCGACACATGCATGAAAAATTTTCAGTTTATACAAATAAATATGTGCAGCTAATTTCTGTTTTGTGTGTTAAGTGGGGCCTAATATTTTAGTTTTGCCTGGGGCCTCTCTAGAGCCACCTCTAACCTAGTGACAAGACCAAAATAACACCAAAATATCTTCCACGTTACACAAGCAACACACAAATGCAGTCACATCATCCATGTTCATGGCACATACTCCCTAACCCCATTTGTGATTCAGAAATTTTAGAACTTTATGTATACTTAGCATAATTACTTGGGTCATCACAAAAGATCTTGGTATATACAGAGTGATAACAAAAATTATGACTTGCCAGATAATTTCCTTTCCTTCGATACAGGGAGAGTCCACAGCTGCATTCATTACTTGTGGGAATAAAGAACCTGGCCACCAGAAGAAGGCAAAGACACCACAGCCAAAGGCTTAAATACCTCCCCCACTTCCCTCATCCCCCAGTCATTCTGCAGAGGGAACAAGGAACAGTAGGAGAAATATCAGGGTGAAAAGGTGCCAGAAGAAAAACAATGTAAATTTAGGGCCGCCCACCGAAGTGCACGGGCGGGAGCTGTGGACTCTCCCTGTATCGAAGGAAAGGAAATTATCTGGTAAGTGATAATTTTTGTTTTCCTTCTAAATACAGGGAGAGTCCACAGCAGCATTCATTACTTGTGGGAAAATAATACCCAAGCTACAGAGGACACTGAATGCTAATGGGAGGGAACAAATAAGAGGCAGCCCAACCTGAGGGCACCACAGCCTGCAAGAAATCAACTCCCGAAGGCTTCCTGGAGAGAAGCAAAAAATAAAAGAATGTTAGGACAACCAAGTAACCACCCAACAATCAGAACTATAGGATCCTATGTCAGAGACCCAAAAGATGGATCTCTGCCCTCGAACCGAGCAATAAACCTCTGAGGAGGCTTGTGTCCCGCAGATTCCTAGATCCAGCGAAAAACACTCATCCACCTACCAGGGAAAAAGCGGTCTATTCTGATGAAGACTGACAGAAAACACAGTGTAAGATACCCCCCCCCCATAAAAAAGAACCTCTTCCCATATGGACAAGAACAACCAGAAATAACCCTATTAGAAGGGAGATCACAAAAAGGATATTGCAAATTGCAATACAGAACTACGACACAAAAACAATCTACAGACAAAATAGGTAATTGAATAAGATTTAAAGCCCACCTCCTGTACAGGTTCAACGGAACCCGATGCGACCTGGAAGCATAAGTCTCCGGGACCGGAGCCCCAACAGAAAGCAAAAAATGCTTGCAAAATCATATGCCAGAGAAAAACTACAGCTGTAATCCAACCGCAACCTTCCGCTTGCCAGGCAGCTAAACTAAACACAGGTTATCTACGTTGGCTACCCCTTTGAAAAAGAACTAGCTAGACAAGCTCTGATCTAGCTCATTCTAGAGGGGAAGAAGCATACTCCGGTATCCAGAAGAGATCTAGACAAGCTAACTCCACCCAACAAAAGGAGAGAGTGAAAGGAACACTCCACACCTAAATTAGGTGATGAATAACTCTTTAAAGCTCAAGGGATGGCTAGCAACAAAGCAATACCTCTGTGTCACAGCTCAAAGAAACCTGTGCCCCAGTCCCACTGGGTCACGATCCTAGGACCTTCTGGGTGTTAAGCAGACGTGATAACCACTACACTATGGACCTTCGCCCCAGAGGATCCCTGCAACAAGGGAACTCTCATGGCGCCGAAACCACTCAACCGTGAGTACGAGCTTGCAGCAAAAATAATGAAGTAACAGTCTCACTGGTATACACTCCAGATAGGATCAATATCCTCACCAGAGAGAGACATGACCAAAACGATTAGATTAGACCTCCTCAGAGGATAGTACTCTGAAGTCTACCTTTTATAACCCCAGACCAATTATAACAAACAAATAGTTAAAAACAACAGCAAATAAACTTAATATATTTTATAAGTTCCCCTAATGAGCTGCAGGCTAACAATATGAAAGAGACTAAGACAGAACTGCCCTGGGTGAACTAGGCGAAATAATTTCCCAATACCAGGAGATCTGGACCCACTGGAGAATGATACCCCCACCAGAAATCCAGAGAGCCTGCAAGACAGAGTCAAAAAGACCCCAAGCTAAGGTGCAGACCTAGCCTGGGCTGAATCCAACACCCCCTCCTCAGCGCCAACGAAGGCCTGAAGGGGATTTGAAGGACAGAACCCGAAGAAGAAATCTAACTTCGTATAAGGAATGTGTGAATTAATTGCAGTGTCAGACAGTGTCACACCCATGCCAAGGAGTGAACCCAAGACTCATGGTTCGCAGCTTGTTGCTTTCTCTCAGAGCCACCAGAGGGGTTATCAGCTGTAAGGCAAAGAGCCTTCCTGTCTGAAAAGACCACAAAGCATACAAGGATCTAACTTGGCGCCACACTAGACCTCAGTCTAAGTCCACCCTGAACGATGGAAAACGGAAGAAACAATTCCAAAAAGTCTACTAGCCGATGCTGGTAAAACCAGAATGCCAAGACTCGGGAGCCACCGTAACACCTATAAATAGGCTGACACATAAAAACCCCAGATCCCAAAAACTAGGATCAAAACGTGGATTTAAAGAAACCAACAGTCCCTAATAACCGAACCAGGTTGAACAAGAATGGTAAAATGGTCATCCAGCAACAGCAGCTGGATTCAAACCATCAACCCTCGAGATGCACAGCAGCAAAGATAACCATCAGGCTACACTGGACTGCTTTAGCAAGGAAAGACATCCTGATAGAGAGACCCTAGGAGTCTCTCTGAAGCAAAGATGAGTAATAAACTATGAATAAAATCCTCGACCCCAAAAAAAAGACGGGACCGTACAGCAACAGTGCAATGACACTGCGAAAATTACTGTGACAAGACTACAAGGGTCACCTAATCCAGTAGCACGGAAATCAAAAACTCATCCGGCCTCTAGAACCTCCGAATCCATATGATCCAGCATCCAGAAAACCTCCAGAAGACCTAAGATGACAGGTCCTGCCTGTCCTCTGAGATAGATGGACCTGCTCTGCCTGGACCATAATAACTCAAAAGAGCTCGTCTCTAGAGTAGAATAAAGAACAGACTGAACAATTACCCAAAACAGGACCTGCCCGACATCAAGGGTATGATACGTCTGTCATAAACCAAAAATAAATGTCATAATCTTAAATTCCAGCAGTGCTAGGAAAACGAGAATAAACAAGTAAAGAAAAGAAGCTCTATGAAATCGAGCAGAGACCTAGAGCTTCCACGGAAGACCATTAGTCCCGACCATCAAAGTCGATCAAAACAAACAACCCAAGGACAAACCTCCAAAAGAGTGTGTCCACAAGAATCCTGAGCTCTTAAAATTAAAAACTATCCGAAATGGATTGGAAAGAAATCAAATGCACAAACAATAATTCAAAAGGGAGTGTAAAACGAACAGGTCCTGCCTGAGTATAACACAAACCCCCCATAGAGCTCGGAACTGGGATTTTATAACTATATACATACAGACGATAAAGAAGAGGATCCAACCCTCTCCATACGTCTAAGCAAGATCGTTATCTGATAGAGAGGACTGAGATCCGCCTGACGGATCAGGACTGGGAACCTCTAACATCACCAAAATCTCTCTCGGAAGTAAACACAGGCGTGCCAATCTAAGTCTAAAACACCAAATCCTCTGCAGTTGGAGGAATCAAAACAGGCGATTCTGACCCCGGAGGATCTACCACTGAAGCCTCAGAGGGAACCGCACCCCCCAATAACTGATCTGGCACAGTCGCCATCTTACACGACGACCCATGTGAATGGGAGCATGGATCAATCCTTCGCTTACGTGTAGGAGGAAGAGGCAAACACGCTAAAATAGAGATGGCCATGCGAAAACGCGCAGTAACTTCTGGCGGAAAAAGGTCTCCCTCAGACGAAGGAGTAATGGCACTTAGGGAAACTGCTTGTGTAGGATAAGATTCTAGGGGACGTACCTCACGGAACGAGGAATCCGCAGAGGCAGACGGTTCAGTGGTCTCTAACATCTCAACAGCGTTTGAAGAGAACACTCTATTGCGGCATACGGAACATAATTGAGCAGGCTGGTTTACCCGGCCCTCCTGACAACATACGCAGGTATCAAAATCTATATCAGAGGAATCCTCTAGCATATCAGAATCCTCCATAATTCTAATTAAGAGATTTAGACAAAAAAAAAAAAAAAAAAACTGGCCCCTTTAACCCCCAATGGCTGGGACACTCACCATCTCCTATGACCCAGACAGGTAGAGAAATTAACTCTTCTCCGCAGCCACTCGGTCAGGAATCGTAAATGGCAAACAAGACATGACTACGCCCAGTCACATGGTGCTTCATGCAGGACCACCCTGGTAAGTAAAAGCGCGCCAGCTTAATAAAACTGCGCAGCACTATAACCTGTATGTTTCGTATTAGCCTAAGAGCCTAAAATGTCTCCGTACACATACGCAGTCAAAATCACATAACAAACATGATTAAAAGGACCCCACTGTTCAATAATCTCCATCAGGAGATATTAACCCTTGATTCCATAAAGATAAAGGAGTCCCACTGAGAGCCTGGGGCATATTTATCAAGCTCCAAATGGAGCTTGATGCCCTGTGTTTCTGGTGAGCCTGCAGGCTCGCCAGAAACAGCAGTTATGAAGCAGCGGTCACAAAGACTGCTGCTCCATAACCTGTCTGCCTGCTCTGAGCAGGTGGACAGACATCGCCGGAAATCAACCCGATCGAGTACGATCAGGTTGATTGACACCCCCCCTGCTGGCGGCCTATTGGCCTCAAGTCTGCAGGGGGCGGCGTTGCACCAGCAGCTCTTGTGAGCTGCTGGTGCAATGCTGAATACTGCGAGCGTATTGCTCGCCGTATTCAGCGAGGTCTGTCGGACCTGATCCGCACTGTCGGATCAGGTCCGACAGACCTTGATAAATAGAGGCCCCTGTCTTCTATCGTTAACATGTGGATGTGTGTATAAAATGAAACGATCTTACCGGAATCCAATCCATGGAACAGCAACACGGTTCTTCAAGTTTGACAGATAATAGCAGTGCCTCTGACATGGAGTTGAGTGAAGAAAGCAGGCAGCAAAACTCATCAATGCTGATTGCTTATAGGAGCTGTTAATCTGAGTCTGGATGGTTTCGCAGAAAGACTCTCCCTGCATCTCCAGACTAACTTTTATCAATCCTCTCACTGAGAGGCTGACAAGACTATTTAAAATTCCAGTTCCATCCGAAGGGCAGATACCCCCTCATAAGGGCAACTCCGAAAAACATCCGACACTTCTCTGCCAACCTCCTGTGACGAAAGGCAAAGAATGACTGGGTGATGAGGGAAGTGGAGGAGGTATTTAAGCCTTTGGCTGGGGTGTCTTTCCCTCCTCCTGGTGGCCAGGTTCTGTATTCCCACAAGTAATGAATGCTGCTGTGGACTCTCCCTGTACTTAGAAGGAAATAACATATTTGTTTATCCTTAACCACTGAGGTACCATTAATCATTACATTAAAATGGGTGTGTACATTTCTGACTTATTTATATAAGTGGTGAGTGCCTACCATGACGAAATACCTCTAACTCCAAAACCATGTGTGAAGATGAGAAATAATATGATAAACATGCAGGCATTATGTTTAAAAACTCCTTCTAAATCTTCTATGACCTAATCTCAGCGGAACTTGGAACATAAATCCTTATATCGTACAGCTTAAAAAAAAAAATTGTCCATCAATTTACATGTTAATTAAAAATGAAAGGGCAGATTGAGAGGTGAGCATATTTAATCAATTAAACAATTGCAAAATATTACTACAAGCATAAGAAAAAAAAATGACATAAGTATTGTACTCACCTGGCAATTTTTTCTGTATGGGTTTCTGGTCTGGTTTATCAGGGCATTTAATGGTTATCACTTAAACAATAATAATCATGAATTAGATAGGGCATGCAATTTTAAACAGCTTTCCAATTTACTTTTATTATCCAATGTACTTTATTCTCTTGGTGTTCTTTGTTAAAAGCTAAACCTAGGTAGGCTCATAAACTGATTTCTAAGCCGTTGAACCACCTCTTAATCAGTCAGCACTGATTGGCTAAAATGCAAGTCTGTCAAAAGAACTGAGATAAGGGGGCAGTCTGCAGAGGCTTTGATACAAGGTAATCACAGAGGTAAAAAGGTATATTGTGTTGGTTATGCAAAACTGGGGAATGGGTAATAAAGAGAGTATCTATCTTTTTAAACGAAATATTTTTTTTCAAGTAAAAAGTTAAAAGGACTTACAACCCAAAATGTTTCTGTGTACAATCTTTTCAATTTAATTCTATTACCAAATTTACTTTGTTCTCATGGTATTCTTTGTCAATGAGATATCTAGATACGTAGCAAAAACATTTCTGGAGCAGTACATGACAGGAAGCACTGCTGCCACCTATAGTTCTTGCAAATATATAACAGTCATAAAACTGCTGCCATATATTGCGCCAGTTATGTGCATGCTACTACACCTTACTACCTGCTTTTTAACAAAGGATACAATGAAAACAATGTAAATTTGATAAAAGAGGTAAATTGGAAAGTTTTGTTTGTTTTTAATTGTACATTGTACCTGAATCATGAAAGATTTTGTGGGGGCTTTTATGTTCCTTTAAATAATACTTTAACACACACATAGAAGTTCAATATAAATTTATAAACATTGTTTTGGGGATCAGTTTAATCATAGTACATGGTAGATAATCTCAGAGGGGGCAAAGTACATTTTGTGGTTTAAAACTATAAAATTGTAGTTAAAGGGACATTATACACTAGATTTTTCTTTGCATAAATGTTTTGTAGATGATCCATTTATATAGCCCATGTGAGAGTGTTTTTGTAACAATGGATAGTTTTTGCTTATTTTTAAATAACATTGCGCTGATTTTCAGACACTTAACCAAGCCCCAAAGTTTTAGAAGTATACTGATGTATACCTACTCCAGCTTGCTTCTGTTTGTGTAAAGGGTCTTTTCATATGCAAAGGAAGGGTGAGGGGGGCGTGTCTGCTTTCACTGGCTGGGACAGTCCACCTAATCAAAAGTGCTAAACTGGGAGCTTCTACGTAAGTTTTTAAAATATTTTATTCTGGATTTTTAGATCAGCATATGTGCATATGATTCTTTATAGTAGTGTCTATTACATGCAGTTATTTGAAAATTGGTGTATACTGTCCCTTTAAAAAGACACTGCCCATAGGGAAAATTACTAATTAGTAAGAGCAACTTATTATGCAAATGCACCTCACCAATTATGTGTTTAACACAGTTAACTTTCCAGTCATAGCTACAATAAATTACCTCTTCTGAGCAGCACAATTATAAGCCAATCAGGAGTGGCATATACATGTAGCTGCTAAACATTGGCTTATTTCTAACTCTGGAAAGGTGTTGTGGCTACCAACTGAGTTTAACTACGTGGCAGGGTTAAACACTTATCAACTGAGGGACATCTGTATAATCTGTGCTCTAACAAATAAGAGCAGAGGAGGAACTACGACTAGTGCAGTTGGTGTAGTGACACCAGGGCGCAAGCGACTGTAGCTATACATAGTTGTGTGCAATCCTAATGCAGGGGAGACTTTTATTAGTGTAGGTTGTAGGTCAAAATGTATCCATCTATTTATACTCAAAATCATTATAAATAGCAACATTTATATTATTACTATCGGTTACTACTATTGGTTACTACTGAGTTACCTTTGGGGCCTAAAATAATTTTTAAACCAGTGCCTTCTGTTGAGTAGGTCAGCTACTGAATTAAGAGCATTTTATTATTGCATTTATAATGTCCCTTTAAACACTGAGAAAAGAGCATGCCCAGGCACCACCGGATAGCTAATGTAACCACTATATTAACCTTGTCCATATATGCATTTCAGTTAGTGCTGGTTTGTTTTGATATGGAGTGTTTTCTTATCAGAATTTGTACTCCCCCCAATAACTCTGGGATGATCCATATCCCTTTTATAAGCACAGACCCCCATCTAGTGGCCAGAGCAAATTATGCAGGCAAAATTCAAAATATCCATCAGCTATAATTCAAAGATTTAACCTGCAGAGAACCTATATTTGTGAGGATGTTGGCCATTGCTTCTTTGGCCACAGGGAAAAATGGAAATAAAGGTAAGTTATTTGGCTAACAGGGTAGCCACTATTCAAATTAGCCCTCTGGATAGGAGAACAGTAGATAGAGGTGTACCCTACAACATTATGTAAATCTGTCCCTGTGACACACATTTTTAGGAAATATATCTGTTTAATAGCCATAAATGAATATGCAGCACTTAAAGGAATATGAAACCCATTTTTTTTCTTTCATGATTCAGATAGAGTATGCGATTTTATGCAACTTTCTAATTTACTCAATTTTTCTTCGTTCTCTTGGTATCTTTATTTGAAAAGTAGGATTGTAAGTTTAGGAGCCGGCCCATTTTTGGTTCAGCACCTAGGTAACGCTTGCTGATTAGGTGCTGAACAAAAAATGGGCTGGCTACTAAGCTTACATTACATTCCTACTTTTTTAATTAAAGATACCACAAGAACGAAGACAAATTGATAATAGGAGTAAATTAGAAAGTTGCTTAAAATTGCATGCTCTATCTGAATCATGAAAGACAAAATTTGGGTTTCATATCCCTTTAACCCCTTTTCCATTTCCACTTTTCCATTTTCTGTCTGTTTGGGATCAAGGCTATTTTTACATTTCTGCAATGTTTATGTTTAGCTGTAATTTTCCTCTTACTCATTTACTGTACCCACACATATTATATACTGTTTTTCTCGCCATTAAATGGACTTTCTAAAGATACCATTATTTTCATCACACTTTTTCTAACTTTGACCCCCAAAATCTGGTGCACATCTACAACCACCAAAAAACACCCATGCTAAATAGTTTCTAAATTTTGTCCTGAGTTTAGAAATACCCAATGTTTACATGTTTTTTACTTTTTTTGTAAGTTATAGGGCAATAAATGCAAGTAGCACTTTGCTATTTCCAAACCACTTTTTTTCAAAATTAGCGATAGTTACATTGGAACACTGATATCTTTCAGGAATCTCTGAATATACCTTGACATGTATATATATTTTTTTCTCCAACATAGGTGTGTCCGGTCCACGGCGTCATCCTTACTTGTGGGATATTCTCTTCCCCAACAGGAAATGGCAAAGAGCCCAGCAAAGCTGGTCACATGATCCCTCCTAGGCTCCGCCTACCCCAGTCATTCTCTTTGCCGTTGTACAGGCAACATCTCCACGGAGATGGCTTAGAGTTTTTTAGTGTTTAACTGTAGTTTTTCATTATTCAATCAAGAGTTTGTTATTTTCAAATAGTGCTGGTACGTACTATTTACTCAGAAACAGAAAAGAGATGAAGAATTCTGTTTGTATGAGGAAAATGATTTTAGCAACCGTAACTAAAATCCATGGCTGTTCCACACAGGACTGTTGAGAGCAATTAACTTCAGTTGGGGGAACAGAGTGCAGTCTCTTACTGCTTGAGGTATGACACATTCTAACAAGACGATGTAATGCTGGAAGCTGTCATTTTCCCTATGGGATCCGGTAAGCCATGTTTATTACGATTGTAAATAAGGGCTTCACAAGGGCTTATTTAAACTGTAGACTTTTTCTGGGCTAAATCGATTGATTATTAACACATATTTAGCCTTGAGGAATCATTTTATCTGGGTATTTTGATATAATAATATCGGCAGGCACTGTTTTAGACACCTTATTCTTTAGGGGCTTTCCCAAAGCATAGGCAGAGTCTCATTTTCGCGCCGGTGTTGCGCACTTGTTTTTGAGAGGCATGGCATGCAGTCGCATGTGAGAGGAGCTCTGATACTTATAAAAGACTTCTGAAGGCGTCATTTGGTATCGTATTCCCCTTTGGGTTTGGTTGGGTCTCAGCAAAGCAGATACCAGGGACTGTAAAGGGGTTTAAAGCTTAAAACGGCTCCGGTTCCGTTATTTTAAGGGTTAAAGCTTCCAAAATTGGTGTGCAATATTTTCAAAGCTTTAAGACGCTGTGGTGAAAATTTGGTGAATTTTGAACAATTCCTTCATGTTTTTTCGCAATTGCAGTAATAAAGTGTGTTCAGTTTAAAATTTAAAGTGACAGTAACGGTTTTATTTTAAAACGTTTTTTGTACTTTCTGATCAAGTTTATGCCTGTTTAACATGTCTGAGCTACCAGATAGACTGTGTTCTGAATGTGGGGAAGCCAGAATTCCTATTCATTTAAATAAATGTGATTTATGTGATAATGACAATGATGCCCAAGATGATTCCTCAAGTGAGGGGAGTAAGCATGGTACTGCATCATTCCCTCCTTCGTCTACACGAGTCTTGCCCACTCAGGAGGCCCCTAGTACATCTAGCGCGCCAATACTCCTTACTATGCAACAATTAACGGCTGTAATGGATAATTCTGTCAAAAACATTTTAGCCAAAATGAACCCTTGTCAGCGTAAGCGTGGCTGCTCTGTTTTAGTTACTGAAGAGCATGACGACGCTGATATTAATATCTCTGAAGGGCCCCTAACCCAATCTGAGGGGGCCAGGGAGGTTTTGTCTGAGGGAGAAATTACTGAATTAGGGAACATTTCTCAGCAGGCTGAATCTGATGTGATTACATTTAAATTTAAATTGGAACATCTCCGCATTTTGCTTAAGGAGGTATTATCCACTCTGGATGATTGTGAAAATTTAGTCATCCCAGAGAAACTATGTAAAATGGACAAGTTCTTAGAGGTGCCGGGGCTCCCAGAAGCTTTTCCTATACCCAAGCGGGTGGCGGACATTGTTAATAAAGAATGGGAAAGGCCCGGTATTCCTTTCGTCCCTCCCCCCATATTTAAAAAATTGTTTCCTATGGTCGACCCTAGAAAGGACTTATGGCAGTCAGTCCCCAAGGTCGAGGGAGCGGTTTCTACTTTAAACAAACGCACCACTATTCCCATAGAGGATAGTTGTGCTTTCAAAGATCCTATGGATAAAAAATTAGAAGGTTTGCTTAAAAAGATGTTTGTTCAGCAGGGTTACCTTCTACAACCCATTTCATGCATTGTCCCTGTCACTACTGCCGCATATTTCTGGTTTGATGAACTGCTTAAGGTGCTCGATAGTGACTCTCCTCCTTATGAGGAGATTATGGACAGAATCAATGCTCTCAAATTGGCTAATTCTTTCACTCTAGACGCCTCTTTGCAATTGGCTAAGTTAGCGGCTAAGAACTCTGGGTTTGCTATTGTGGCGCGCAGAGCGCTTTGGTTGAAATCTTGGTCGGCTGATGCGTCTTCCAAGAACAAGCTACTAAACATTCCTTTCAAGGGGAAAACGTTGTTTGGTCCTGACTTGAAAGAGATTATCTCTGATATCACTGGGGGTAAGGGCCACGCCCTTCCTCAGGATCGGCCTTTCAAGGCAAAAAATAGGCCTAATTTTCGTCCCTTTCGTAAAAACGGACCAGCCCAAGGTGCTACGTCCTCTAAGCAAGAGGGTAATACTTCTCAGGCCAAGCCAGCTTGGAGACCAATGCAAGGCTGGAACAAGGGAAAGCAGGCCAAGAAACCTGTCACTGCTACCAAGACAGCATGAAATATTGGCCCCCGATCCGGGACCGGATCTGGTGGGGGGCAGACTCTCTCTCTTCGCTCAGGCTTGGGCAAGAGATGTTCTGGATCCTTGGGCGCTAGAAATAGTCTCCCAGGGTTATCTTCTGGAATTCAAGGGACTTCCCCCAAGGGGGAGGTTCCACAGGTCGCAGTTGTCTTCAGACCACATAAAAAGACAGGCGTTCTTACATTGTGTAGAAGACCTGTTAAAAATGGGAGTGATTCATCCTGTTCCATTAAGAGAACAAGGGATGGGGTTCTACTCCAATCTGTTCATAGTTCCCAAAAAAGAGGGAACGTTCAGACCAATCCTAGATCTCAAGATCTTAAACAAATTTCTCAAGGTCCCATCGTTCAAGATGGAAACCATTCGAACTATCCTTCCTTCCATCCAGGAAGGTCAATTCATGACCACGGTGGATTTAAAGGATGCGTATCTACATATTCCTATCCACAAGGAACATCATCGGTTCCTAAGGTTTGCATTCCTGGACAAACATTACCAGTGCTAAGACCAAGGGGCATTGCAGTAGTACCTTACCTGGACGACATTCTGATTCAAGCGTCGTCCCTTCCTCAAGCAAAGGCTCACACGGACATTGTCCTGGCCTTTCTCAGATCTCACGGCTGGAAAGTGAACGTGGAAAAGAGTTCTCTATCCCCGTCTACAAGGGTTCCCTTCTTGGGAACAATTATAGACTCCTTAGAAATGAGGATCTTTCTAACAGAGGCCAGAAAAACAAAGCTTCTGGACTCTTGTCGGATACTTCATTCCGTTCCTCTTCCTTCCATAGCTCAGTGCATGGAAGTGATCGGGTTGATGGTGGCGGCGATGGACATAGTTCCTTTTGCGCGCATTCATCTAAGACCATTACAACTGTGCATGCTCAGTCAGTGGAATGGGGACTATACAGACTTGTCTCCGAAGATACAAGTAAATCAGAGGACCAGAGACTCACTCCGTTGGTGGCTGTCCCCGGACAATCTGTCTCAAGGGATGATGTTCCACAGACCAGAGTGGGTCATTGTCACGACCGACGCCAGTCTGATAGGCTGGGGCGCGGTCTGGGGATCCCTGAAAGCTCAGGGTCTTTGGTCTCGGGAAGAATCTCTTCTACCGATAAATATTCTGGAACTGAGAGCGATATTCAATGCGCTCCAGGCCTGGCCCCAGCTTGCGAGGACCAGGTTCATTCGGTTTCAATCAGACAACATGACGACTGTTGCGTACATCAACCATCAGGGGGGAACAAGGAGTTCCCTAGCGATGGAAGAAGTAACCAAAATTATTCTTTGGGCGGAGTCTCACTCCTGCCACCTGTCTGCTATCCACATCCCAGGAGTGGAAAATTGGGAAGCGGATTTTCTGAGTCGTCAGACATTGCATCCGGGGGAGTGGGAACTCCATCCGGAAATCTTTGCCCAAGTCACTCACCTGTGGGGCATTCCAGACATGGATCTGATGGCCTCTCGTCAGAACTTCAAAGTTCCTTGCTACGGGGCCAGATCCAGGGATCCCAAGGCGGCTCTAGTGGATGCACTAGTAGCACCTTGGACCTTCAAACTAGCTTATGTGTTCCCGCCATTTCCTCTCATCCCCAGGCTGATAGCCAGGATCAAGCAGGAGAGGGCGTCGGTGATCTTGATAGCTCCTGCGTGGCCACGCAGGACTTGGTATGCAGATCTGGTGAATATGTCATCGGCTCCACCTTGGAAGCTACCTTTGAGACGAGACCTTCTTGTTCAGGGTCCGTTCGAACATCCGAATCTGGTTTCACTCCAGCTGACTGCGTGGAGATTGAACGCTTGATTTTATCGAAGCGAGGATTCTCAGATTCTGTGATCGATACTCTGGTTCAGGCCAGAAAGCCTGTAACTAGAAAGATTTACCACAAAATTTGGAAAAAATATATCTGTTGGTGTGAATCTAAAGGATTCCCTTGGGACAAGGTTAAGATTCCTAGGATTCTATCCTTCCTTCAAGAAGGATTAGAAAAAGGATTATCGGCAAGTTCCCTGAAGGGACAGATTTCTGCCTTGTCGGTATTACTTCACAAAAAGCTGGCAGCTGTGCCAGATGTTCAAGCCTTTGTTCAGGCTCTGGTTAGAATCAAGCCTGTTTACAAATCTTTGACTCCTCCTTGGAGTCTCAATTTAGTTCTTTCAGTTCTTCAGGGGGTTCCGTTTGAACCCTTACATTCCGTTGATATTAAGTTATTATCTTGGAAAGTTTTGTTTTTAGTTGCGATTTCTTCTGCTAGAAGAGTCTCAGAATTATCTGCTCTGCAGTGTTCTCCTCCTTATCTGGTGTTCCATGCAGATAAGGTGGTTTTACGTACTAAACCTGGTTTTCTTCCAAAAGTTGTTTCTAACAAAAACATTAACCAGGAGATTATCGTGCCTTCTCTGTGTCCAAAACCAGTTTCAAAGAAGGAACGTTTGTTGCACAATTTGGATGTTGTTCGCGCTCTAAAATTCTATTTAGATGCTACAAAGGATTTTAGACAAACATCTTCCTTGTTTGTTGTTTATTCAGGTAAAAGGAGAGGTCAAAAAGCAACTTCTACCTCTCTCTCTTTTTGGATTAAAAGCATCATCAGATTGGCTTACGAGACTGCCGGACGGCAGCCTCCCGAAAGAATCACAGCTCATTCCACTAGGGCTGTGGCTTCCACATGGGCTTTCAAGAACGAGGCTTCTGTTGATCAGATATGTAGGGCAGCGACTTGGTCTTCACTGCACACTTTTACCAAATTTTACAAGTTTGATACTTTTGCTTCTTCTGAGGCTATTTTTGGGAGAAAGGTTTTGCAAGCCGTGGTGCCTTCCATTTAGGTGACCTGATTTGCTCCCTCCCTTCATCCGTGTCCTAAAGCTTTGGTATTGGTTCCCACAAGTAAGGATGACGCCGTGGACCGGACACACCTATGTTGGAGAAAACAGAATTTATGTTTACCTGATAAATTTCTTTCTCCAACGGTGTGTCCGGTCCACGGCCCGCCCTGGTTTTTTTAATCAGGTCTGATATTTTATTTTCTTTAACTACAGTCACCACGGTACCATATGGTTTCTCCTATGCAAATATTCCTCCTTAACGTCGGTCGAATGACTGGGGTAGGCGGAGCCTAGGAGGGATCATGTGACCAGCTTTGCTGGGCTCTTTGCCATTTCCTGTTGGGGAAGAGAATATCCCACAAGTAAGGATGACGCCGTGGACCGGACACACCGTTGGAGAAAGAAATTTATCAGGTAAACATAAATTCTGTTTTTAGAAGACAACCCAAAGTATTGAGCTAGGTCCATTTTGGTATATTTCATGCCACCATTTCACCGCCAAATGCGATCCAATAAAAAAAATTGTTCACTTTTTCACAAACTTTAGGTTTCTCACTGAAATTATTTACAAACCGCTTGTGCAATTATGGCACAAATGGTTGTAAATGCTTCTTGATCCCCTTTGTTCAGAAATAGCAGACATATATGGCATTGGCGTTGCTTTTTGGTAATTAGAAGGCCGCTAAATGCCACTGCACACCACGCGTATATTATGCCCAGCAGTGAAGGGGTTAGTTAGGGAGCATGTAGGGAGCTTGCAGGGTTAATTTTAGCTTTAGTGTAGTGTAGTAAACAACCCCAAGTATTGATCTAGGCCAATTTTGGTATATTTCATGCCACCATTTCACCGCCAAATGCGATTAAATAAAAAAACGTAATTTTTCACAATTTTAAGTTTCTCACTGAAATTATTTACAAGCAACTTGTGCAATTATGGCACAAATGGTTGTAAATGCTTCTCTGGGATCCCCTTTGTTCAAAAATGGCAGACATATATGGCTTTGGCATTGTTTTTTGGTAATTAGAATCCCGCTGCGCACCACACGTTTATTATGCCCAGCAGCGAAGGGGTTTATTAGGTAGCTTGCAGGGTTAATTTTAGCTTTAGTATAGAGATCAGCCTCCCACCTGAGACATCTCCCCCCCCTGATCCCTCCCAAACAGCTCCCACAATTGTCCCCGCCATCTTAAGTCTGCCAGTACTAAAATAAATGTTTTTGGGTGTTTTTTTGTTGTTGTTTTTTTTAAAAAACCAAACATATTCTGCTGTGTAGGATCCCCCTTAGCCCCCAACCTCCCTTATCCCCACTTTTCCACAAACTTTAGGTTTCTCACTGAAATGATTTACAAACAGCCTGTGCAATTGTGGCACAAATGGTTGTAAATGCTTCTATGGGATCCCCTTTGTTCAGAAATAGCAGACTTATATGGCTTTGGCGTTGCTTTTTGGTAATTGGAAGTCAGCTAAATGCCGCTGCGCACCACACGTGTAATATGCCCAGCAGTGAAGGGGTTTATTAGGTAGCTTGCATAGCTTGTAGGGAGCTTGCAGGGTTAATTTTAGCTTAAGTGTAGAGATCAGCCTCTCACTTGAGACATCTCACCACCTGATCCCTCCCAAACAGCTCCCACAATTGTCCCCTCCATCTTAAGTACTGGCAGAAAGTCTGCCAGTACTAAAATAAAAGTTTTTGTGGTTTTTTTTTTGTGTTTTTATTTTTTTAAAAACCAAACATATTCTTAGCCCCCAACCTCCCTTATCCCCCCCCAAACAGCTTTCTAACCCTCCCCCTCTACCTTATTGTGCGCCATCTTGGGAACTGGCAGCTGTCTGCCAGTACCCAGTTTGAGATAAAATAAGTTTTTTTTTAGAATCTACACAGGGTACGTCCTTGGTCGTTAAGGGCTTTTTTTTGTAGGACGTACCCTGTACGTCGTTGGTCCTTAAGGGGTTAAAGGGACAGTCAAGTCCAAAAAAAAACCCCATGATTTAAATAGGGCATGTAATTTTAAACAACTTAACAATTTACTTTTATCACCAATTTTGCTTTGTTCTCTTGGTATCCTTAGTTGAAAGCTAATGCTAGGAGGTTCATATGCTAATTTCTAAGACCTTGAAGACTGCCTCTAATCTGAATGCATTTTGACCACTAGATGGCGTTAGTTCATGTGTTTCATTACCCTGGAGTGAGCACTGTTTGGCTAAAATGCAAGTCTGTCAAAAGAACAGAAATAAGGGGGCAGTCTGCAGAGGCTTAGATACAAGATAATCACAGAGGTAAAAAGTGTTTTTATATAACTGTTGGGTATGTAAAACTGGGGAATGGGTAATAAAGGGATTATCTTTCTTTTTAAACAACAACAATTCTGGTGTTGACTGTCCCTTTAAGCTTTCTAAAATATTGATCTGCAGCCCTCATGTGTTAGGAAGTTGACCCTCACGGCTTTAAATTATACTGAACATAGCACCTTACTTAGCAATTGATTTTTCAGGGCAAATGGTTGTTGCTGTTTAAGTTCTCCTTCATCAGGCGCACCAAACTCTATAAAAAGAAGAGCATAAGTTAATAAATCTGAATTTTCCAAGGTTTGTAACCAAAAACTAAAATGCAGTTCAGAATAATAAGTAAACCATTGCCATTATATCCAATTCTCATTGTTTTGATACAGACCCAATTGTCAATAATCATCCCATGCTTTGTGTGTGGTCTCAACAAATGTGAGAGAAAAAGATCCACCATTCTCAGTCTAGTGCACCCTCTAGTCCTCACAGTGCTTTCTACTTTCACTTGATTGTAATGGTAAAACTGGAGTGAAAGGGATGTGAGTGGCACTAGGAAGGTTTTCCTGTTGAATAGTTTGTTTGCTGCTGGTATACCAAGTAATTTGAAACAGTTAATTTATTAATTTCAATAAAATCCTTAAGAACCAGTCATAAATCAATGTGCTGCCACTTTTCAGCACTGCTCCATATTTGATTTTTCTCTTCAAACAGCACTTTGCTCTGGCTGCACTGTGTTAAGGAAACCTTACAAAGAGCAGCCATAGCACAGCGCTGTTTGAAAAAAACAGACTGATGTGGAGCAACACTGATAAAATAAATCAATAGTTTTTGCAAGTGTTCCATTCTTTCTGCAGACATGCTGCATTTTCTGTGATGATATCTCAAATTACATCATGTTCTGCCTTCTTTGTGCACAAGTAGATTGTTAGTTTTTCCCAACTTTTGTGCTTCAATGGCTTCTATGGGGGAATACATTAACGCACGCACAATATTCAGCTTTTTACGTGCATCAGGTTAGAGTACGAGAGAAAACGTTTTACTTTCAACTTGTAATATGAGTTAGCAAGTGTAAAAACCTTACTTGAGCAGGAGCGTTAAATACTGCTCCACTTGTAATCTGGCCCTAAATGGGTTGAGTTTACAGGGAAATCATCTCTATTTTATTTCTTTCTATACACACACAAGCTTCATTATCTTATCTTTGTTTGCATACCAAAACCTAATAATAAGAGAGAACAATTGAAAATGAACATTTTATTACTTATATCTCCTACACTCCACTGGAAGTGTAATTTATTCTGCTTGCTATGTTTACATGTATATAGCTAATACGTAAAGGTGGGGATACAATAGACAAAATCAACAATTTCAAATACCAAAATAAAGGTAAAATAGCTTAGCTATTTGTAAACAATTTGATTTGCTGCAGCAGGTTAAACCGATAATTTGGATCAAATTAAAGGGTAGAACATTTTACAGTACACTGTGCCTTTAATATTAATACAACTGTCAAAATATACTGAAACTCAAAGTAAAGGATTTGACAAAAATCCCTTGTTCAGTTGTGCTTTCATGTGGCATCTTGGGGTAGGAGCTCAGATTTGAAGGTTTTGAATTTCCATTAAAGGGACACTGAACCCAACTTTTTTCTTTCATGATTCAGATAGAGCATGCAATTTTAAGCAACTTTCTAATTTACTCCTATTATCAAATTTTATTCATTCTCTTTGTATCTTTATGTGAAAAGCAAGAATGTAAGTTTAGATGCCGGCCCATTTTTGGTGAACAACCTGGGTAATTCTTGCTGATTGGTGGATAAATTCACCCACCAATAAACAAGTGCTGTCCAGGGTACTCAACCAAAAATTGTCTGGCTCCTTAGCTTAGATGCCTTCTTTTTCAAATAAAGATAACAAGAGAACGAAGAAAAACTGATAAAAGGAGTAAATTAGAAAGTGGCTTAAAATTGCATGCTCTATCTGAATCACAAAAGAAAAAAGTTGGGTTCAGTGTCCCTTTAAATGGATACTGAAACCAGGATTTTCCATGCATTTTTGTGACTGCATGAAAACCTATTAACATTATATATATTTTTTTTAATTTAGTAGTGATGAGAAGACCTTTTTATGTTGTGAAATTTTAATACTGAATAGTTAAACTGATTTTATGACAACATCACTGACATTTCAAAACAGTGCATCAGATATCCATAATACAAAACTGAAACAGTGAGGTTGAATGCAATAAAGCTATTCTAATGCTGATGCTAATGGTGTGGTGCAGGGTTTACTCGCTAGATTCTTAACCTGATTAGATGCAGTATGTGATAGAATGGTCTCTTATAGATATACATACAGCTTGCTTGTCTACAGTGCTGCTTTTGGAACCCTTTTAGATGAAAGCAGAGTTGGATGAGAATGGCTGGAGCTGTTAACAGAGTATCTGCATAGCTCTGTTATTACAATAAAGTCCTATACGCTGGCATGTGTTTCAGAATCACTATTAACATATGACAAGAAAACTCAAGGTACACTCACAAGGTAAACTCTAGTACAAGTTATAATTCAGGTTGCTTTAGCGTGGTGAATGTGTGCATAAGCTAAGGTAGGCTGTAAGGCGCAGCTCTGAACATGACCCAACCTCTTCCTATGTATGTAAGCAATCACAATACATGAGATATATAGGGAGAACCTGTGGCCCATGGTTACAAAGCAATTAATTAACATGGTCTTTAGAGGAGGCTGAGGGTACCTCAGGTCAGGATGTTCCAGCATTCACTTGCCAGAATCAGCAGAAACCCTATCAAGGTCTGCTGTGGGTTCCATCATCCCAGAGTGCAGCAAGGGCATCTAATGGAGTAACTGTGTATTGGCTAGAGGGGAGCTAGCATCTGTACTTAAAGGATACAGTGCTCAATTAATAAAACAGATGTTTTATCCATAAATATGCACTTTAATTGGCCCTCGGCAAAGAGAATTTTAATGTTTGTCATGCTTTATAGAATTGACCTTGATTATGAACATAATATTAATACTGTATAAAGAAATTATTTTTATATAATAAATTTAAAAATAAAAACGGTTTACTTTTACTTACTTTTTATAAGTTCAAGGTACCTTGGATGAGCTGTGAGAAACTCTACATTGGGCTTATTTAAATCTGGATTCTGACTTCCACCTGCTTTTAGCCAATCATTTCCAAACATTTTTCTGTAGTCAAGTTCAGCTCCCTTTCTTTCCTGTGCAAGAATCTGCAAGCAATAAGTAAAATACTTGTATTTTTTAACCAAACTAAGAAGAAAAAAAAAGCAAAATAGCAATGATTACAGAACTATATATAGAACTATATTGAAGGTATAAATACTGTGGAAAAGGTTAAAAAACATTTTAACTTACTAAAAATCTATTTATTGAACCTGGTCATTACTAGTAGGCTATTACAACTTTGAGAAAAACAAAATGTCTGAACCACTTATTGACTCACATGGGTTCCCAAAGGCACTTGTAAAATTATGTGTGTCTTCAGCCCTTCAGAATAAATGTTACCCAACACAGAAGTCCAAAAAGGTTTAGTCTCACTGTATACCCCCCTATTCCATCTTGTGGTTGTTCTTAATAGTCATGCAACAAACTATGTCTAGACAGACAGTAGAAATTTTATGATCCTGAAAAGATACTCAGAGAGAACTAGGAAAACAGTACAATATTAAACACAAATCAGGAATGATAAGGCAAGACACCAATTTATAAAAAACAAAACAAAATGTATGCTTACCTGATAAATGTATTTATTTCCAGATATGGTGAGTCCACGGCTTGAGTAATTACTGTTGGGAATATCACTCCTGGCCAGCAGGAGGAGGAAAAGAGCACCACCGTTAAACTGTTATGTATCACTCCCTTACCCACAACCCCCAGTCATTCGACCGAAGGGAAATGTTGAAAAAGGAGTAACACAAGGTGTAGAGGTGCCTGAGGTTATAGTTAAAAAGGGTGGGGCCGTGGACTCACCATATTCAAAAATAAATAAATTTATCAGGTAACATAAATTTTGTTTCTCTTTCCTAAGATATGGTGAGTCCGCGGCTTTGAGTAATTACTGTTGGGAACCAATACCCAAGCTAGAGGACATGGATAATTAGGGAGGGACAAGACAGGCAGTCCTAAACAGAAGGCACCACCGCTTGAAGAACCTTTCTCCAAAAAGAAGCCTCAGCCGAGGCAAAAGTATAAAATTTGTAAAATTTTGAAAAAGCATGTAGAGAAGACCAAGTTGCAGCCTTGCAAATTTGTTCCACAGAAGCTTCATTTTTGAAAGCCCAAGAAGAGGCAACAGCTCTTGTGGAATGAGCCGTAATTCTCTCAGAAGGCTGCTGTCCAGCAGTATCATAAGCCAAACGAATTATACTTCGCAACCAAAAAGAAAGAGTAGTAGCAGAAGCTTTTTGACCTTTACGTTTCCCAGAGAAACAGACAAAGAGGGCAGAGGACTGGCGAAAATCCTTAGTCGCCTGTAAGTAGAATTTAAAAGCACGTACAACATCCAAATTGTGTAACAAACGTTCTTGGAAAGAAGAAGGATTAGGACACAGAGAGGTAACAACAATTTCCTGATTGATATTTCTATTAGAAACAACCTTAAGAAGGAAACCTAACTTAGTACGAAGAACCGCCTTATCGGCATGAAAAATAAGATAAGGGGAATCACACTGCAGAGCTGAGAGTTCTGAGAATCTTCGAGCAGAAGAGATAGCAACAAGAAACAAAACCTTCCAAGATAACAACTTAATAAGTCTATGGAATGCAACGGCTCAAACTGAGCCAGTTGTAAAACTTTAAGAACAAGATTAAGGCGCCTGACAAAAAGATTGCACATTTGGCACATCCGCCAAACGTTTATGTAGTAAAACAGATAAAGCAGAAATCTGACCCTTCAGGGTACTGACTGAGAATCCCTTCTCCAGGCCTTCCTGAAGAAAAGATAAAATTCTAGGAATTCTAATCCTACTCCAAGAGTAGCCCTTGGATTCACACCATTAATGATATTTACGCCATATCTTATAGTAAATCTTTCTAGTAACAGGCTTGCGAGCCTGAATCATGGTCTTTCCTCACAGGTAGTTTCCAAGGTTGGAGAGATGACATCTCCACTAGGTCTGCAAACCAGATCCTGCGAGGCCACGCAGGGGCTATTAGAATCACCAACCCCCTCTCCTGTTTGATATGAGCAATGATTTGTGGAAGGAGAGCAAACGGAGGAAACAGGTATGTCAACCTGAAAACCAAAGGAACCACCAGAGCATCTATCAGAACGGCCTGCGGATCTCTTGACCTTGAACCGTACCTTGGAGCTCTGACAGGATGCCATCAGATCTAACTCCGGCACCCCCCATTTGAGGACTAAGCTGGAAAACACCTCTGGATGGAGTTCCCACTCCCCGGGATGAAAAGTCTGTCTGCTCAGAAAATCCGCTTCCCAGTTGTCTACTCCTGGAATGTGGATGGCAGATAGACAGCAATTGTGGGTCTCTGCCCACTGAAGAATCCAAGTAACTTCCTTCATGGCTAAGGAACGCTAGTTCCTCCCTGGTGATTGATGTAAGCCACAGAGGTTATGTTGTCTGACTGGAACCTGATAAACTGGGCTTAGGACAACTGAGGCCAAGCCAATAGAGTAAATTGTAAATCGCCCTCAACACCAAGATGTTGATGGGAAGAGCAGACTCCTCCTGAGTCCAAAGGCTATGAGCTTTTAACGAGTTTCAGACTGCTCCCCAGGCCAGCAGGCTGGCGTCCCCAGGAAGGTCTCTGAAAGCATGTGCCCTGAGACAGATGTTTCTGAGAAATCCACCACGGGAGAGAATCCCTTGATGACTGATCTAACTCTATTCTGTGAGATAGATCCGCATGGTCTCCATTCCATTGTCGGAGCATGCACAACTGGAGAGCTCTCAAATGGAATCAAGCAAAAGGAATGATGTCCATGGAAGCCACCATCAGACTGTATACCTCCATACATTGAGCCACTGAAGGATGAGCAGAAGCCTGAAGAGAGAGGCAAGAGGAAATGATTTTGTTTTTCCTGACCTCTGTCAGAAAAATCTTCATCAATAGAGAATCTATTATGGTCCCTAAGAACACTACTCTTGTAGCAGGGGAAAGGGAGCATTTTCCAGATTCCCATTCCATCCGTGGGAACAAAGAAAACACAACAATATCTGTGTGTGAGATTTTGCTTGTTGAAAAGATGGCGCCTGAACCAATATGTCGTCCAGGTAGGGTGCCACAGCAATTCCACAAGAAAGGATCACTACCAAAAGAGCCCCCAGAACCTTTGAAAAAAATTCTGGGAGCCGTGGCTAGACCAAATGGAAGGGCCACGAACTGGAAATGTTTGTCCAGAAAGGCAAATCTCAGGAATCTGTGATAGTCCCTGTGAATAGGAACATGAAGATACACATCCTTTAGGTCTATGGTTGTCATGAACTGATCCTCTTGTACTAAAGGAAGAATGGAGCGTATAGTCTCCATCTTGAAGGATGGAACTTTGAGAAACTTATTTAGACACTTCAAGTCTAGATTGGGACGGAAAGTTCCCTCTTTTTTGGGAACCACAAATAGATTGGAGTAGAACCCGAGACCCTGTTCTTGCACTGGAAAAGATGTTGTATACATTTCAAGAACGTCTCTCTCTTTATCTGGTCTGCAGATAATCTTAAGAGAAGGAATCTGCCTCTGGCAGGAAAAGTCTTGAATTCCAATTTGTAACCCTGGGATACTATGTCCACAGTCCAGGGATCTGGGACATCTCGTATCCAGGCTTGAGAGAACTGAGAAAGTCTGCCCCCCACCTGATCCGATCCCGGTTCGGGGGCAAACCCTTCATGCAGATTTGGAATCAGTTGCATGTTTCTTTTATTGTTTCCCTTTGTTCCAAGACTGATCGGGTTTCCAAGAAGACTTGGCTTGTTCCTGCTTAGAAGAAGAAGGGGAAGTCTTTCCTCTGAAATTATGAAAGGAACGAAAATTACTCTGATGTCCTTTAGGCCTATTCTTCTTATCTTGAGGTAGAAAAGAACCTTTTCCACCCATAATAGAGATAATTTCTCCCAAACCGGGTCCAAACAAGGTATTGCCCTTGTAAGGAATCACCAGAAGCTTGACTTTAGAGGAAACGTCCGCAGACCAGGATTTCAACCATAATGCCCTGCGGGCTAGGACAGCGAAACTAGAAGTTTTAGCTCCTAGTCTAACAACCTGAAAAATGGCATTTGCAAAAAAGGAATTGGCCAATTTAAGAGCTTTAATCCTATCTTGAATTTCATCCAAGGAAGTCTCTACTTGAAGAGAATCAGACAAGTGGTCGAACCAATAAGATGCCGCACTAGTCACGGTGGCAATACACACCGCAGGTTGCCATTGGAGACCTTGATGAACATAAATCTTTTTCAAATAGGCCTCCAGCTTCTTGTCCATCGGATCCTTAAAAGAGCAGCTATCCTCAATAGGAAACGTGGTTATCTTAGCCAGAGTGGAAATGGCCCCTTCAACTTTGGGTACAGTATACCAAGGGTCTTTAATAGAGTCCTCGACAGAAAACATTTTCTTAAAAATGGGAGATTGGGAAAAAGACACCCCTAGTTTCTACCATTCCTGTGAGATAATCTCCCTAGCACAGTCCGGCACAGGAAAAACCTCAGAAGTGGAAGGTTCATCAAAGAAACTATTAAGTTTACTAGATTTCTTAGGAGTGACAATGACAGGGGTATCGGAGTGAGTCATCTAAAGAAGCTAAAACCTCCTTTAACAATACACAAAGGTGTTCAAGCTTAAATCTGAAGGATACCACCTCAGTCTCAGAAGAAGGAATTAAACTGTCCGAATCTGAGATTTCACCCTCAGAAAGTCCCGATGTATCTTCCTCATCAGACTTATGAGAAAGGGCAACTTGAGAAGCAGAACTGAGGACAGGCACCTTACTTTCTGAATTTCTAGATTTCCTCTTGAATTTTCCCTGTAATCTGGGAATGGCAGCTAATGCCGCTGAAGATACCTGGGTAGATATTTCTGCTTTTAAAAAAACTCCACTAGAAGTTATAGAGGAACAGCAGGACACTGCATGTGACGCCATTGAGGCTTGGGACGTAGTAGGAGAAAGCTGAGGTATTATTTTAACAGCATCATCCTGAGAGACATTAGGCTCAAAATTTTTACCTTTATTTTGCAAGGTTTTCTTGACACATGAAGAACAAAATTGCATAGGAGCTGCAATTTGTGCATCTAAACATAATAAGCATGAATTCATGAGAGCAGGCAAACAGTGAAACAGTAAATAAACTTGTACAGATAAGTTTAAAATATTTTAATATTTAATTAAAAACATAATTTATGCTTACCTGATAAATTTATTTCTCTTGTAGTGTATCCAGTCCACGGATCATCCATTACTTGTGGGATATTCTCCTTCCCAACAGGAAGTTGCAAGAGGATCACCCACAGCAGAGCTGCTATATAGCTCCTCCCCTAACTGTCATATCCAGTCATTCGACCGAAAACAAACAGAGAAAGGAGAAACCATAGGGTGCAGTGGTGACTGTAGTTTAATTAAAATTTAGACCTGTCTTAAAAGGACAGGGCGGGCCGTGGACTGTATACACTACAAGATAAATAAATTTATCAGGTAAGCATAAATTATGTTTTCTCTTGTTAAGTGTATCCAGTCCACGGATCATCCATTACTTGTGGGATACCAATACCAAAGCTAAAGTACACGGATGATGGGAGGGACAAGGCAGGATTAAGCGGAAGGAACCACTGCCTGAAGAACCTTTCTCCCAAACACAGCCTCCGAAGAAGCAAAAGTATCAAATTTGTAAAATTTTGAAAAAGTGTGAAGCGAAGACCAAGTCGCAGCCTTGCAAATCTGTTCAACAGAGGCCTCATTTTTGAAGGCCCAGGTGGAAGCCACAGCTCTAGTAGAATGAGCTGTAATCCTTTCAGGGGGCTGCTGTCCAGCAGTCTCATAGGCTAGGCGTTTTACGCTCCGAAGCCAAAAGGAAAGAGAGGTTGCCGAAGCTTTTTGACCTCTCCTCTGTCCTGATAATCCTTTGTCCAAGCCCTCTTGGAGAAAAGACAATATTCTAGGAATCCTAACCTTACTCCATGAGTAATTCTTGGATTCACACCAATAAAGATATTTAATCCATATCTTGTGGTAGATTTTCCTGGTAACAGGCTTTCGTGCCTGTATTAAAGTATCAATGACTGACTCGGAGAAGCCACGCTTTGATAGAATCAAGCGTTCAATCTCCATGCAGTCAGTCTCAGAGAAATTAGATTTGGATGATTGATTGAAGAATAAACTAAGTATAAAACACCACACTCCTCTTACGACCTCCATCTTGGTTGAGGCTTGCAAAAGAATGACTGGATATGACAGTTACGGGAGGAGCTATATAGCAGCTCTGCTGTGGGTGATCCTCTTGCAACTTCCTGTTGGGAAGGAGAATATCCCACAAGTAATGGATGATCCGTGGACTGGATACACTTAACAAGAGAAATAAGCTAAGGAAAAATCCACTTTAAATTGTATCCCAAATTAGGATCGATCCCCAGCTAAAATTATGTGAGAAAAGTTAAGAAAAAACATTTAATACACCTCAAATTAACTCAATTACTGAGGTGCCTTACTGCTACCAATTAAGACCGGATCACACAGAAATGGAGAAAAACAACTTTTTCCTCAGAAAAGTTATGAAGTAAAGTGACCGCAACTGTCAAGCTCAAATTACTGCTGCGACATAGAGAGGCACTAAAAATAGCTTCCAGGTACACCGAGTACCAGAAATAACCGTTTTTTCAAAACGGACAGTTCAAAATGTTGCATCACTTTATTTTAAAGAAAAGGGGAAATGAATAAGCTGCTGAAATAAAAAAAAATCAGCCTTACTTTCAGTTTAAACTTGAATTGTTTTATCAAGTAAATATGTGTCAGAAAATAAAGCCTAATAAAAACATTTTACCCTTTCTGTTAAAAAGAGTTTAAATGTTAGTCTCACACATGCTACAGTGCCTGCTTCATGCCCCAGTGTAACCCATACAACAGGATGATCTATGTCCCAATAAAAAAGCAGTGTCTTTTAATTTGTTAAGTGCATGGTCTCCCCAACTGGAAAAAAAAGCACTTACCTGCTCCGTTGTCCGGCATGTAGACAGTTACAAGGTATGAGAAGACACAGTTCTTCACAGAGACCTTTGAAAAAAATAGAACAGAGTAGCCAACTCTGGTTTTCTAAACTAGGGCAGCAATTGTTAGGAAAACGCAGTAAGTACCTCTTTACAAGTTCCTAACTGCTTTAAAGCCACCACTAACCGGCTACAAGCAATGACGTGGAATACGGCTATACCCCAAAACTTGCTTGTAGATGAAATCTAAATTTTTCTTCAGACACCTAAACTTTACCTCCTCCATGCACCGAAGGCAAAGAGAATGACTGGGGGTTGTGGGTAAGGGAGTGATACTTAGCAGTTTAACTGTGGTGCTCTTTGCCTCCTCCTGCTGGCCAGGAGTGATATCCCCAACAGTAATTACTCAAGCCATGGACTCACCATATCTTAGGAAAGAAATCTGTTGAGGAACAATACTGCAGCTGTGTGATAAAACTGTCATATAGTGTGCTTAGTTGCAGTGACTATGTAGTAACTGTACCCTTTAATAGTGCTGTAAGTGTGACATAAAACTTGATGTCTGTCTAAGTAGTAACTGTACCCTTTGTAGCCTGTGTGCTGTGTGAGACATGCAGGTACTTATGCAGCAAATGTCTCCTCCACTGTTCTTACCCATATTCCTAAGGATACAGCAGAAAGTCCATCCTGTACTGTAACTAACAGTAGAGGATATACTGAGGGAGTACATATTCATGGTAAGAAGCTGAAGGAACTATCTCAGGGACACCAGCTGCAGGCTTGTGACCACAACTCCATAGAGGAGATTTACATTGCACAGCCACTACCATGTATCTCTCTTACAGGAACTATACATTGAGGGAACATTTGGGATTAATATACCTGTAATTCTTCAATACATCCTGAACACCTCAATCATTACCTTCTTCTTGGCAAGGCAAAGAACTACTGGGGAGGGAAAGGGAAGTAAGAAGGATACTTAAAGCTCTAGTGTAGGGTGTCTTTGCCTCCTGCAGGTGGCCAGGAGATAAATCCCTACAAGTAAGGATTTTTGTGGACTCTCATCACTTAGAAAGAAAAGTCCCAGAGATGATTATATGTAATACAGTTCTATTTAACAGAGTTTTGTAGGTCTATTTGGACAAATATGAGGATTTAGAAGTTGAGTATCCTCAATATATATTTTATAGGTCATATGAGATATCAAGATGGATAACTGCAAGATAAATAAAGGGATGGGAAAAGCCTAGTGCCGGCTTTATTATATTTTAGTTTCTAAAACTCCATTCCAGTCTAACTAGGCACTGTCTGCCTTTTCTTACACTTGGAAGATGTTGTTCTGTTGCTCTGCACTTGTGTTCTAACATTGTTAACTGTAAAAATGTTGTTACAATTTGCAGAGAAGTGGAGGACGTAGCTACTACATCAATAGGGTACTTGAGGCATTAAATATAACCTTGATATAAAGTACAGTAATGCAGCAATGCCATGTACTGGGGAAAATAAAGTACAATACTACCATAGACATGAGGCAACATAAATTGCAACAAAATATAGTAAAGACAGACCTAAGAGAGATATGTTAACCAATTTAGAAATCATTAATAATAAAAAAAAATCTATTATAAAGGCCCCCCTTGCTCCAGGTATAGAGAATCTTACCCCCTTCCTTACATAATGCTCAGAGTCTAGTGAGAATAAAGGCAGCCAGCAGTGTGAAGCTGAGGAAAAGAGCACACAGAAATGCTGTTTTAATAGCAGGAAAAGAAAATATTAACGCTCTCGGCTCCAGAGAAAATAATCTGCCACGCTCTCAGATAATGAAAAGTGTTAACCGCAAAGACCAAAAAAGGGGAAATGCTTAAAGCCGTCTCTGAGATAAAATTTAAAGCAGTAACCCTTAAATTGGAAATACCTTTAAGCACATCCAAGATTTAGCAACCTGAGAAAGTAATAAAATCACATACACCTAGATTACGAGTTTTGCGTTAGAAGCTGTGCGGTGCTAACAAGCAGTTTATGCTCACCGCTCACTTGCAGACAACGCTGGTATTACAAGTTTTTACAAACCCGGCGTTAACCGCAAAAAAGTGAGCGAAGAGCAAAATTTTGCTCCCCATCTCACCTCAATACCAGCGCTGCTTACATTAGCGGTGAGCTGCTAAAACGTGCTCGTGCATGATTTCCCCCTAGGGATCAATCGGGGAGAGCCGGCTGAAAAAAACCTAACACCTGCAAAAAAAGCAGCATAAAGCTCCTAACACAGCCCCATTGATTCCTATGGGGAAACACATTTTATGTCTACACCTAACACCCTAACATAAACCCGAGTCTAAACACCCCTAATATTACACTTATTAACCCCTAATCTGCCACCCCCGACATCGCATACACCTGCATTATATTATTAACCCCTAATCTACCGCTCCAGACACTGCCGCCACCTACATTATACCTACATTATACTTATGAACCCCTAATCTGCTGACCCCAACATCGCCGACACCTACATTATATTTATTAACCCCTAATCTGCCGCCCCAATGTCGCCGCAACCTAACTACATTTATTAACCCCTAATCTGCCGCCCACAACGTCGCCACCACTATACTAAAGTTATTAACCCCTAAACCTAAGTCTAACCCTAACCCCCCCTAACTTAAATATAATTACAATAAATCTAAATAAAATTACTACAATTAACTAAATAATTCCTATTTAAAACTAAATACTTACCTATAAAATAAACCCTAAACTAGCTACAATATAACTAATAGTTACATTGTATCTAGCTTAGGGTTTATTTTTATTTTACAGGCAACTTTGTATTTATTTTAACTAGGTACAATAGTTATTAAATAGTTATTAACTATTTAATAACTACTTAGTTAAAATAAAGACAAATTTACCTGTAAAATAAAACCTAACCTAAGTTACAACTACATAAATAAAAAGAGAGAAGCGCTCAACCTGGGAACGAACAATAGCAAGCAGGATCAGACTGATATGCTTCAGGAAAGCTTTTCTCTGTGAAAGGCACATTTGAGCAAAAAGAGGCTGCTTCTTAGGTGGTGACTAGCCATAGAACAAGCTATTATGCTATTGTTCGTTCTCAGGTTGAGCGCTTCTCTCTTTTTATTTATGCAAATTATGACACCTAGGGAAGTCTCCCTAAGTGTGATGCGGGAATCCAGACGTGGACCCGTTGCTCAGTGTGCCTAGAGGGATATGGCTGCACCTCACTGACGAGGCCCACAATAGGCCGAAACGTACGTCTGGGGTTTTGCTGTTTCTCTCGTTCAGAGAAGGATTGCCTGGTATTTCGGGGCTGGACTGTACTGTGAAGTCAGGATCAGACTGATATGCTTCAGGAAAGTTTTTCTCTGTGAAAGGCACATTTGAGCAAAAAGAGGCTGTTTCTTGGGTGGTGACTAGCCATAGAACAAGCTATTATGCTATTGTTCGTTCTCAGGTTGAGCGCTTCTCTCTTTTTATTTATGCAAATTATGAAACCTAGGGAAGTCTCCCTAAGTGTGATGCGGGAATCCAGACATGGACCCGTTGCTCAGTGTGCCTAGAGGGATATGGCTGCACCTCACTGATGAGGCCCACAATAGGCCGAAACGTACGTCTGGGGTTTTGCTGTTTCTCTCGTTCAGAGAAGGATTGCCTGGTATTTTGGGGCTGCACTGTACTGTGAAGTCAGGATCAGACTGATATGCTTCAGGAAAGTTTTTCTCTGTGAAAGGCACATTTGAGCAAAAAGAGGCTGCTTCTTGGGTGGTGACTAGCCATAGAACAAGCTATTATGCTATTGTTCATTCTCAGGTTGAGCGCTTCTCTCTTTTTATTTAAGTTACAACTACACCTAACACTACACTATAATTAAATTAATTAAATTAAATACAATTAATTACAATTAAATACAATTATCTAAAGTATGAAATAACCCCACAAAATTACAGAAAATAATAAAATAATTACAAGATTTTTAAACTAATTACACCTAATCTAATCCCCCTAACAACATAAAAAAGCCCCCAAAATAAAAAAGCCCTACCCTACACTAAATTACAAATAGCCCTTAAAAGGGCCTTTTGCGGGGCATTGCCCCAAAGTAATCAGCTCTTTTACCTGTAAAAAAAAAAAGTACAAATCCCCCCCAACATTAAAACCCACCACCCACGCAACCAACCCTACTCTAAAACCCACCCAATCCCCCCTTAAAAAAAACTAACACTAACCCCTTGAAGATCACCCTACCGTGAGACGTCTTCACCCAACCGGGCAGAAGTGGACCTCCAGACGGGCAGAAGTCTTCAGCCAATCGGAATTAAGGTAGAAAAAATCCTATTGGCTGATCCAATCAGCCAATAGGATTGAGCTGGCATTCTAATGGCTGTTCCAATCAGCCAATAGGATTGAGCTGGCATTCTATTGGCTGTTCCAATCAGCCAATAGAATGCCAGTTCAATCATATTGGCTGATTGCATCAGCCAATAGGATTTTTTCTACCTTAGAATTCTATCAGCCAATCAGAATTGAAGGGACGCCATCTTGGATGACGTCATTTAAAGGAACTTTCATTCAGTCGTCGGACGAAGAAAGAAGAGGATGCTCTGCGTCGGATGTCTTGAAGACGGACCCGCTCCACGCCGGATGGATGAAGATAGAAGATGCCGTCTGGATAAAGACTTCTGCCCGTCTGGAGGTCCACTTCTGCCTGGTTGGGTGAAGACTTCTGCCCGGTTGGGTTTTTACAGGTAAAAGAGCTGATTACTTTGGGGCAATGCCCCGCAAAAGGCCCTTTTAAGGGCTATTTGTAATTTAGTGTCGGGTAGGGCTTTTTTTTATTTTGGGGGGCTTTTTTATTTTGTTAGGGGGATTAGAGTAGGTGTAATTAGTTTAAAAAAATTTATTTTCTGTAATTTAGTGTTTGGTTTTTTTTCGTACTTTAGATAATTTTAATTGTAATTAATTGTATTTAATGTATTTAATTATAGTGTAGTGTTAGGTGTAATTGTAACTTAGGTTAGGTTTTATTTCACAGGGAAATTTGTCTTTATTTTAACTAGGTAGTTATTAAATAGTTAATAACTATTTAGTAACTATTGTACCTAGTTAAAATAAATACAAACTTGCCTGTAAAATAAAAATAAACCCTAAAATAGCTACAATGTAACTATTAGTTATATTGTAGCTAGCTTAGGGTTTATTTTATCGGTAAGTATTTAGTTTTAAATAGGATTTATTCAGTAAATTGTAGTAATTTTATTTAGATTTATTTAAATTATATTTAAGTTGGGGGGGTTAGGGTTAGACTTAGGTTTAGGGGTTAATAACTTTATTATAGTGGCGGTGACGTTGGGGGCGGCAGATTAGGGGTTAATAAATGTAGGTAGGTGTTGGCGATGTTAGGGATGGCAGATTAGGGGTTAATAATATTTAACTAGTGTTTGCGATGCGGGAGTGTGGCGGTTTAGGGGTTAATATATTTATTATAGTGGCGCTATGCAAGTCCCATTGAAAATATAGGATATGCAATTGACGTAAATGGATTAGCGGTATTTCCGAGTCTGGCCAAAAAAGTGAGCGGTACACCTGTACCTGCAAGGCTCGTAATACCAACGGGCATTAAAAAGCAGCGCTTGGACCGGCCAACGCTTCTTTTTAACCATAACGCACAACTCGTAATCTAGCCGATAGTGTCTCAAAACACATTAACCTGTGATAAAGTCTGTACAAAAACTATAACAGCTGAGCTAGAAGCTTATGTCTGTGAGCTCTACTGTGTTACAGAATAGCTGAAAATGTAAACGTAACAGCAGAATATCTGTATGTGTAGTATATTGACGACCCAGCAGAAGGAGGCTATGAGACTGCAAAACCTGTGGCAGGCTTGTTACTAACTCCTCACTGGGTGTCATTGTGTCACTTCCCAATACTCCGATCTCCCCTCTTTCCCAAGTAGCAGCTCTCCGAAGGGGGAAATGGGCCTAAAATTGGTTTGAGGACTCCTCTCAACAAAGAATCTGGAGCACCTCAATACTTCCCTTTCCTCCTGTTAAGGTAAAAACTGGCATATCAAACGTTCTTGGAGTTTTTGGAATCTTAGTCTGCTCCTAGTGGCCAGTAGTCAAATCCCAGGAGTAATAGCTTGTGGACTCTCACCACCTTATGAAAGAAAACTTATTTAAAACCTAAGACACACCCCATAGATAAGAGGATTTAGTGCAAAAATATGTCATAGACATGTTTTTAAATTAACAAATCACATATTGTTTGTCTTTAATAGCCAAGGATAAGAAGCTCTGAGACTGAGTTATCAAGCTAAGGATGACTTCTAACATATAAGCTGAGCAAGACTGAAATAAATATAGTATAATTGATTTTATGATACCAAAGATTATAGATGTGGTGAAAATGGTGGTGATAAACAATACGTGATGGGTTAATTTTAATAACGCCATTATTATGTAATTTGGCACTGTATCAACTTATGAGGGTGTGTCTTATATTTCAAATAAGGTTTTTGTGTGGGTAGGTTGGGTGGTATGTGGTGTTTATATTGGATGTCTTAATAAAGGCCTTAGAAAAGGATGACACATTGACTGTTTTTTATGTTTGTAATCAAACAAAAAATATTTTTAAAGGGACAGTCAAGTCCAAAAAAAACCTTCATGATTTAAATAGGGAATGTAATTTTAAACAACTTCCCAATTTACTTTTATCACCAATTTTGCTTTGTTCTCTTGCCATTCTAGTTGAAAGCTAAACCTAGGAGGTTCATATGCTAATTTCTTAAACCTTGAAGACTGCCTCTAATCTGAAAGCACTAGAGGGCATTAGTTCATGTGTTTCATATAGATAACATTAAGCTCATGCACGTGAAGTTACCCTGGAGCGAGCACTGAAAATGCAAGTCTGTCAAAATAACTGAAATAAGGGGGCAGTTTGCAGAGGCTTAGATACAAGGTAATCACAGAGGTAAAAAGTGTATTTCTATAACAGTGTTGGTTATGCAAAACCGGGGAATTGGAAATAAAGGAATTATCTTTCTTTTTAAACAACAAAAAATCTGGTGTTGACTGTCCCTTTAAGCTGTAAAGACCTGCAATTACCAACAAATCATATATAAAAACATATATAACATTTCAGCAAATGAATAAAAGGATGGAATACAGAATACATAATGTTAATGTTCCTTAGTTTTTAGAAAGAATTTCATACCTCAATCCTGTTTAAAACTTTCAGTTTTGCTATTTTTGCAATGATCAATTGCCGGACAGTTTCAGGGTTTTTTGCACTTTCCATCAATGGGTTGTTCTGGCAGTTTAGAGACTGTAAACTTTCTAGTTTGTTGAGCTCATTTATCACAGACCACTACAAATGCAATAAAATGCATTAATGCTTTCCAACATGTCATACAAAAATAAAAACATATATAACACAAATATAAAATGGACTCACCTGTGATATGTTATTGCCATTGACAAACAAAATATTTAATTTAGAGAGCATTACACTTGTATGTCCTAAAAAAAAAAAATAGAAAAGCAAATTAGAAGAAAAAAAAACTTTGTTGACACAAATGTTTTCCAGTTATTTAAAATTTGGAAATGGATTGGGTGGTCTTTTTTGTTTTTTTTACATGAATGACTGGTAAATACATATTAATAAACTGAAACAAAAAATACATTGTGCTACATATACAATAGTAATGCTATAGCAGGATAATCAGGATTAGCTTGCATATTGTTTGCACAAGGGTCAATAAAGTGCCATATTAATGAGACAGTAAAATTCTCTAATATTTTAGAGCACACTAAGGTCCCTTGTTTAGTACTCGCAATAAATCACAGCTCCTGAGCAGGACACAGCCAGTGAGCCAATCACTTGCCATATTATAAAATATGAGAAAAAAATGGAAAAATAACACTTTTTCTAATTTTGACCCCCAAAATCTGTTACACATTTACAACCACCAAAAAACACCCATGCTAAATAGTTTCTAAATTTTGTCCTGAGTTTAGAAATACCCAATGTTTACATCTTCTTTGCTTTTTTTGCAACTTATACAAAGTAGCACTTTGCTATTTCCAAACCACTTTTTTTTTTTTCAAAATTAGCGATAGTTACGTTGTAACACTGATATCTGTCAGGAATCCCTGAATATCCCTTGACATGTATATATTTTTTTAGTAGACAACCCAAAGTATTGATCTAGGCCCATTTTAATATATTTCAAGCCACCATTTCACCGCCAAATGCGATCAAATAAAAAAAAATCGTTCACTTTTTCACAAACTTTAGGTTTCTCATTGAAATTATTTACAAACAGTTTGTGCAATTATGGCACAAATGGTTGTAAATGCTTCTCTGGGATCCCCTTTGTTCAGAAGTAGCAGACTTATATGGCTTTGGCGTTGCTTTTTGGTAATTGGAAAGCCGCTAAATGCCGCTGCGCACAACACGTGTATTATGCCCAGCAGTGAAGGGGTTAATTAGGGAGCTTGTAGGGAGCTTATAGGGTAAATTTTAGCTTTACTTTAGTAGACAACCCAAAGTATTGATCTAGGCCCATATTGGTATATTTCATGCCACTATTTCACCGCCAAATGCGATCAAATAAAAAAAAATCTTAAAATTTTTCAACATTTTAGGTTTCTCACTAAAATTATTTACAAACAGCATGTGCAATTATGGCACAAATGGTTGTAAAAGCTTCTCTGTGATCCTCTTTGTTAAGAAATAGCAGACATATATGGCTTTGGCGTTGCTTTTTGGTAATTATAAGGCCGCTAAATGCCGCTGCGCACCACACTTGTATTATGCCCAGCAGTGAAGGGGTTAATTTAGGTAGCTTATAGGGTTAATTTTAGCTTTAGTGTAGAGATCAGCCTCCCACCTGACACATCCCACACCCTGAACCCTCCATGACACCCCATCAAACAGCTCTCTTCCCTCCCCCACCACACAATTGTCACCGCCATCTTAAGCACTGGCAGAAAGTCTGCCAGTACTAAAATAAAAAACATTTTTAATTTTTTTTTTTTACTTCAATTGATTCTGCAATGTTGGATCCCCTCTTAGCCCCCAACCTCCCTGATCCCCCCCATACAGCTCTCTAACCATCCCCCCTCTACCTATTTGCCGCCATCTTGGGTACTGGCAGCTGTCTGTCAGTACCCAGTTTGCCCCCAAAAATTGTGTATTTTTTTTATTTTTATTTTTATTAAAATAAAATATTTTCTGTAGTGCAGCTGCCCCCCTCAATATCCTACCTCTCCCCCTCCCAGATTCTTGCCCAACATCAGAGATTTCCCCACCTTCGCCTCCCCCCCCCAAAAAAATGATCGTTGTCTAAGAGAAGGTATTACAGTGATGCCTCAATACCGAGGCATCACTGCAACACCTTGCAAGCGGTTGGAAGCGATCAGGATCGCTTCCACCGCTTGAAACCCCTAAGGACGTACAGGGTACGTCCTTGGTCACTAACTGACATTTTTGTAGGACGTACCCTGTACGTCCTTGGTCCTTAAGGGGTTAAAAGAACACTAAAGTCAAAATTAAACTTTTATGATTCCAATAGAGCATGCAATTTTAAACAACTTTCCAATTCACTTCCATTATTAAAATGTGCAGTTATTTTAGATGAACCATTTGGGAGCTACCGGCTCTTGCTGAGCATGTGCAAAAGTATATACGGATATGCATTTTGTGATTGTTTTATGGCTGTCACATGATACAGGGGAAGGAAAATGGAACAAACTCAAATTTATCACAAAAAACATGTACTACTCATTTGAAATTCTATTGCTTTGTCTTTTTATTTTGCATTTCTTGATTATGCAATTCTACTGTATTTAATAGTACTTTAAAAAACAAACTCACCGAACTGCACATCAGGGAAATTAAATGAAGAAATGTTGTTGTTGGAAACTATTAATTGACTCAGTCTGTAACATACAAAATAACTTATGTTAGCATACCACAGTGCTATGTTTTTGTAATAATATAGTTTAGAAAAAAAATCATTAAACTTGTAAGCATATTAGCATTTAAAGAAAGTACATAATCCTTAAATGGACAATAAACATCTTGAGATTTTGATAAAACATGTTAAGTTATGCATAGTAAATCAACTGTAATATACTTTTTTCCCCCCTTTTCATGTAATTTAGCTTTGAAAATTGTGGATTTATGCTTACCCCCGAGAAACTTCTTTCATAGCTAGGGAACTGTGAATTACCCCATGATGATTGATGTAAGCCATTGCTGTGACATTGGATGACTGGAAACGCAGATAAGTCTCGTTTTCAGGAAAAGACAGAAATAAAAGGACCTGCAAATTGCAGAATATTTATGGGCAACTTCACTGCCTGAAGTAACCAAATGCCCTGTGCTCTCTGGGACCCCCAGACTGCACCCCAACATGAAATACTTCAATTTCTGGAGATTATGGTGCAATTTAGATGACAGACAGAGGATATTCCCAAAACAATGGACCAATGATTGATCCACCAGGAAAGAAGAATTTGGCACCCAGAAGAATCTGGCTCTTAGAGTTTTGGGATATTTGCCTCCTCCTAGTGGTTAGGAGTATAATTCACAGGAGTAATGGATTATCACCACCTTTATGAAAGAAATACATATATAGTATATCCCCAAGAAGAAAGATAAACTCAACCCTTAGAGTGCAAAACAATGCAAATTAAATTAAATTACCAATTTAAACACTTTGTAAAACATGTATTTTGAAAGAAGATATTTTAAAAACATCCTTTAAATATATGTATAGAATGGATAAATTGGTATTTTTGTTTAAATACAAAGTAAACCAATATTTGGAACACAGAATTTGTATTTATTGTACAATGTAGCACTGATGAAAAATACAGCTTTGTTTGCACACACACTTATATTATCTGTCCCTATTTTTCCTCTGCAGAAGAGATAGAAAATGGAAAAACCGAGTAAACACACAAATATGATATCAAATGGCTTTAAAACATTTATTTTGATTGCAGATGTTTTGTAATGCAGTACTTTCTGAAGCATAAATAAAAAAATAATTTAGTGTCTCTTTAAGCTTGTCCTCTAGCTGCACTGTATGCTGAGACATGTAGTTCCCAGATGCTACCATTTGGAAGATACCATACACCACAACCTGCAATCACAGCCAAAGGATACTGCGTAGTCACAGGCAAGCAGCATGTTGGTATTGTTGTAGCACAGGGGATAACCAAGTTCTGCACTAATCATCATTTAGTACAAAGTGAACACAGGATAATGATATGCCCTTTTTTCAGTTTGAACCCCCCCACCCCCCACCCCTGAAATTTATAAACACATTATTTTAAATTAAATACACATTATTTTTTATGCACAGCTTTTAATGCTTTGATAATCACAATTAATTTAAAGAACAAAGGCTTTAAAATATTAATGTGAATACTTCAAATGCATAATGGAAATTTGTATAATTATAAGGGACTTGAGAAAAGCTTTGTTCTTTTAAACGAAATGTTATCTAGTCAGGTGTAATTGAGATTTTCTTCTTTTTGCCAGAAAATGTTATCTTCCATCAAAAAAATAAAATAAATCCATTTTAATTACTTACTGTGCCAGAAAAGTATGTGAATAATTGCAACTCTTATAAATGTGCTGAATTTTAAAAGATAAAAAAATATTTTGAAAGCGCTGTATACTAGTATTCATTTTTACAACCTAGAATTCATTGTATACTTTACACTTTTAGACTATTCAAAGTGTTATTTTCTTTTAAATAAGTGACACTAAGTCACTGCAATTGTACTCCATACATGTAAGGGGCAGAAAAGAATCCCTGCACATATTTTTTATCTGGAGAGGCTGACCACACTAGACTTGCATCCATACTATCAATGAAGGTTTACATTGGCTGTTCCACAGTTTGCAAAAATGGTTTATTGGCTAAGATAAAACATAATTTATGTAAGAATTTACCTGATAAATTCATTTCTTTCATATTGGCAAGAGTCCATGAGCTAGTGACGTATGGGATATACATTCCTACCAGGAGGGGCAAAGTTTCCCAAACCTCAAAATGCCTATAAATACACCCCCCACCACACCCACAATTCAGTTTAACGAATAGCCAAGAAGTGGGGTGAAAAGAAAGGAGCGAAAGCATCAACAAGGAATTGGAATAATTGTGCTTTATACAAAAAAATCATAACCACCATAAAAAGGGTGGGTCTCATGGACTCTTGCCAATATGAAAGAAATGAATTTATCAGGTAAATTCTTACATAAATTATGTTTTCTTTCATGTAATTGGCAAGAGTCCATGAGCTAGTGACGAATGGGATAGCAAATACCCAAGATGTGGAACTCCACGCAAGAGTCACTAGAGAGGGAGGGATAAAAATAAAGCCAATTCCGCTGAAAAATTAATCCACAACCCAAATCAAAAGTTTTAATCTTTATGATGAAAAAAACTGAAATTATAAGCAGAAGAATCAAACTGAAAAAGCTGCCTGAAGTACTTTTCTACCAAAAACTGCTTCTGAAGAAGAAAAAACATCAAAATGGTAGAATTTAGTAAAAGTATGCAAAGAAGACCAAGTTGCTGCTTTGCAAATATGATCAACAGAAGCTTCATTCTTAAAAGCCCAGGAGGTGGAAACTAACCTAGTAGAATGAGCCGTAATCCTTTGAGGCGGGGAATTACCCGACTTCAAATAAGCATGATGAATCAAAAGCTTTAACCAAGATGCCATAGAAATGACAGAAGTCTTCTGACCTTTCATAGAACCAGAAAAGATAACAAATAGACTAGAAGTCTTTCTGAAATTTTTAGTAGCTTCAACATAATATTTCAAAGCTCTTACCACATCCAAAGAATGTAAAGATCTCTCCAGAGAATTCTTAGGATTAGGACACAACGAAGGGACAACAATTTCTCTACTAATGTTGTTGGAATTCACAACTTTAGGAAAAAATTTAAATGAAGTCTGCAAAACCGCCTTATCCTGATGAAAAATCAGAAAAGGAGACTCACAAGAAAGAGCAGATAACTCAGAAACTCTTCTAGCAGAAGAGTTGGCCAAAAGGAACAAAACTTTCCAAGAAAGTAATTTAATGTCCAGAGAATGCATAGGCTCAAACGGAGGAGCCTGTAAAGCCTTCAAAACCAAATTAAGACTCCAAGGAGGAGAGATTGATTTAATGACAGGCTTGATACGAACTAAAGCCTCTACAAAACAATGAATATCAGGAAGATTAGCAATTTTTCTGTGAAACAGAACAGAAAGAGCAGAGATTTGTCCTTTTAAGGAACTTGCAGACAAACCCTTATCTAAACCATCCTGAAGAAACTGTAAAATTCTAGGAATTCGAAAAGAATGCCAAGAGAATTTATGAGAAGAACATCATGAAATGTAAGTCTTCCAAACTCGAAAATAAATCTAGACACAGATTTACGAGCCTGCAACATAGTATTAATCACTGAGTCAGAGAAACCTCTATGACTAAGCACTAAGCATTCAATCTCCATACCTTCAAATTTAATAATTTGAGATCCTGATGGAAAAACGAGCCTTGAGATAAAAGGTCTGGACTTAAAGGAAGTGGCCAAGGTTGGCAACTGGACATCCAAACAAGATCCGCATACCAAAACCTGTGGGGCCATGCTGGAACCACCAGCAGTACATACGAACGCTCCATTATGATTTTGGAAATCACTCTTGGAGGAAGAACTAGAGGCGGAAAAATATAAGCAGGTTGATAACTCCAAGGAAGTGTCAACGCATCCACTGCTTCCGCCTGAGGATACCTGGACAGATACCTGGCAAGTTTCCAGTTTAGATGAGAAGCCATCAGATCTATTTCTGGAAGCCCCCACATCTGAACAATCTGAAAAAACACATCTGGGTGAAGAGACCACTCTCCCGGATGTAAAGTCTGACGACTGAGATAATCCGCTTCCCAATTGTCTATACCTGGGATATGGACCGCAGAAATTAGACAGGAGCTGGATTCCGCCCAAGCAAGTATCTGAGATACTTCTTTCAAAGCTTGAGGACTGTGAGTCCCACCCTGATGATTGACATATGCCACGGTTGTGACATTGTCTGTCTGAAAACAAATAAATGGTTCTCTCTTCAGAAAAGGCCAAAACTGAAGGGCTCTGAGAATCGCAAGGAGTTCCAAAATATTGATTGTTAATCTCGCCTCTTGAGATGTCCAAACCTCCTGTGCTGTTAAGAGATCCCCAGACAGCTCCCCAACCTGAAAGACTCGCATCTGTTGTGATCACAGTCCAAGTTGGAAAAACAAAAGAGGCCCCTTGAACTAAACTATGGTGATCTAACCACCAAGTCAGAGATAGTCGAACATTGGGATTTAAGGATATTAATTGTGATATCTTTGTATAATCCCTGCACCATTGGTTCAGCATACAAAGCTGAAGAGGTCTCATGTGAAAACGAGCAAAGGGGATCGCGTCCGATGCTGCAGTCATAAGACCTAAAACCTCCATGCACATAACTACTGAAGGGAATGATTGAGACTGAATATTCCGACAAGCTGCAACCAATTTCAGACGTCTCTTGTCTGTTAGAGACAAAGTCATGGATACTGAATGTATTTGGAAACCTAAAAAGGTTACCCTTGTCTGAGGAATCAAAGAACTTTTTGCTAAATTGATCATCCAACCATGTCTTTGAAGAAACAACATTAGTTGATTTGTGTGAGATTCTGCAGAACATAAAGACTGAGCAAGTACCAAGATATTGTCCAAATAAGGAAACACCGCAATACCCCGCTCTCTGATTACAGAGAGGAGGGCACCGAGAACCTTTGAAAAGATCCTTGGAGCTGTCGCTAGGCCAAAAGGAAGAGCAACAAATTGGTAATACTTGTCTAGAAAAGAGAATCTCAGGAACTGATAGTGATCTGGATGAATCGGAATATGAAGATATGCATCCTGTAAATCTATTGTGGACATATAATGCCCTTGCTGAACAAAAGGCAGAATAGTCCTTATAGTCACCATTTTGAATGTTGCTATTCTTACATAACGATTCAAAATTTTTAGATCCAGAACTGGTCTGAAAGAATTCTCCTTTGGAACAATGAACAGATTTGAATAAAACCCCAGACCCCGTTCCTGAAAAAGGAACTGGCACAATTACCCCAGATAACTCCAGGTCTGAAACACACTTCAGGAAAGCCTGAGCCTTTACTGGGTTCACTGGAATGCGTAAGAGAAAGAAACTTCTCACAGACTTCCGGTGGGCGGCCCTAGAAGATGGCTGTGAGCTCCGCTAGCTCTGAAGAAAATCTCTGCTAACTCCAGTAATTTCGCCACCCTTCTATGCCATCTGCATCTCCCTTGACAGACAAGGTGTCCGGGAAACCCTGGCAGATAGAAGCATTCCACCCACTTCTTCCCCGGAAGGCATTATACTAAGTTATAATCCATAAAGGATTATTGAGCAATGAAACCGGAAAGGGACGTTGCTGCGCAGATAATCACAGCATTTCTGCCTCTTTTTGAGGGTTTACTCCTAAGCTGCAAGAATCTACTTGATGTGGTACAGGCGACTAAAAGATCCTGTCCCACAGAAGTGGATAAGGGACCGATATTGGTAACTACCTCTACACTGGATAATAAGTCCACACGTTGTCATCAGCAGTCAAAGTACGATCCCTCACGCAGTACCGTGTGGTTGGACGATACGCAGCCTGATTTATGCAACGGTGAGGCACCAACCCACAATCCTTGGATTCTCCCCTTGCTGAACGGGACTGATGCCTATGACTCAAAACCCGCTCGAAGAGGTATTCCAAAACATATTGCTCCCTCACACTTACCCATGCAGGCAGCAGAATGGCTCTCCATGTCGCCGGGGCTCTGGTTTAGCGCACATTGTGCAGTCATGGGGGACAGTATTGACCGGCAATTGCCGACATCTGCAACGGGACTCTCTATGATGGTGCACATCTACATAAGGGGACAACTGGCAGATCTGAACGTTATTTGGTGCACTTCGCATCATTTACAGAAACAAGATGGCCATCAGGGTTTAAAATCGGAGAGCAGGATTGTTTTGCCGAGGAACGGTGTGGGATGACATCATACACCAGGACAGTGTGAGCTGGCTCGGAAGCGGTTGTCCCTATTTGTGGGATATAGATTTCCAAGCCGTGCATTCTAGGCATTGAGAAGCTACAAACGAGACTGGCTACTGAGCGTTTTGCCGTATGGTGTACTTTAGCTTGTATTATCTCATTACTCTCTTTTACTGTTCCACATGTTTTCATACTGCAATATCTAAATGACTCCAACAGCTGCAGATATTGAGCTAACACTTAATTCTGTGTTTGCATTATTTTGGACGGCTGCTCCGGAACTAAGACTCAAAGAAAAAAATTGTCATCTCTTAATTAGGGCAAGGTCAACTTTTTTGCTTAATTTATCTTTGCCTCAAAACCTTCTCTCATACTGATGTCTATTTGATTGTGGCTTAGGGGGGCTCAAAATGTTAAGCTGCTTATACTCATTGGAAGGCATATTTCACTATACGGCATGATAATGGAGGCATATGGGAGTAGCTGTCTGACTTATCTGCCGTTGTACACTCCAACATTTTATAGCAGCAGATGCCCACTTCTTTAACCTCATATAATGGTTTAACTTATTAACCTTGTCGGACAATGGGTACTGCTATATTGGAGCAACTCACAAGATAATCACTGTGCTTTTATTAGACATAGCGCTTGGCATGTATATACTATTTATATCTATTAGGTAACTGCATACATCTCCTATCAGGGTGGGCTTGTTTGTCTTGGAGTGCTAAGTAACTTTTACATCAACATGTCATGTATCTTACTATCTCTTGAATTGGGTATTCTATTGCAGGTAGATCCTGTTTAGCCAAGATCATACTACACCACGGCGCTAACACACTCATTCCTAGCTCTATTTGGGTATTGTTGTGCTCTGTTTCATTTAATTTTGCTTTTAGCTGTTCTGTCTGTTTGGGGTTTTTTAGGTTGGTCTGATTAAAGTGCTATAAACCAAGATATTACTGTTCACATTGTGGCAGGGAAACTTTTGAAGAATCACCCCTTTCAATCCCGATATTTTATGGAAATGTAATCACAGATTGCAGGCAAAGTAAATACGCCCCCTATCATAATTTGAGTAGAGCAGAAATTCCATGTTCATCCCAATGGGCTCCTTACTCCATAACATGTCAATGAGTTAAGAGGGGCTATCATACTGGATGGGTGAATGGGTCATCTAAATCAATTCCTGTTTTATTTTAGGTTGAGTTTAGTTAAGTTAGTGTAGTTTAGTAATTTAAAAAAAAAAAAACCCTGACATTGTGGTACAGGTATATAGAACATTTCCATTCTGTTGTAAACATTAATGTTCTTAACTATAATCACACCTGGATTCCTTATATATATATATGCAAGTTTATGTAATCTCTTATCATGGATATGTACTTTCTTATGTGGCGCACCCTGCGAGGTGCGATGCTGACATGCTATGTATGTACCCTTTGTTGGATATAAATAAAATAAATAAAAACAGAATTTATGTTTACCTGATAAATTACTTTCTCCAACGGTGTGTCCGGTCCACGGCGTCATCCTTACTTGTGGGATATTCTCTTCCCCAACAGGAAATGGCAAAGAGCCCAGCAAAGCTGGTCACATGATCCCTCCTAGGCTCCGCCTACCCCAGTCATTCGACCGACGTTAAGGAGGAATATTTGCATAGGAGAAACCATATGTTACCGTGGTGACTGTAGTTAAAGAAAATAAATTATCAGACCTGATTAAAAAAACCAGGGCGGGCCGTGGACCGGACACACCGTTGGGGAAAGTAATTTATCAGGTAAACATAAATTCTGTTTTCTCCAACATAGGTGTGTCCGGTCCACGGCGTCATCCTTACTTGTGGGAACCAATACCAAAGCTTTAGGACACGGATGAAGGGAGGGAGCAAATCAGGTCACCTAAATGGAAGGCACCACGGCTTGCAAAACCTTTCTCCCAAAAATAGCCTCAGAAGAAGCAAAAGTATCAAATTTGTAAAATTTAGTAAAAGTGTGCAGTGAAGACCAAGTCGCTGCCTAACATATCTGATCAACAGAAGCCTCGTTCTTGAAGGCCCATGTGGAAGCCACAGCCCTAGTGGAGTGAGCTGTGATTCTTTCAGGAGGCTGCCGTCCGGCAGTCTCATAAGCCAATCGGATAATGCTTTTAATCCAGAAGGAGAGAGAGGTAGAATTTGCTTTTTAACCTCTCCGTTTACCAGAATAAACAACAAACAAAGACGAAGTTTGTCTGAAATCCTTAGTAGCTGCTAAGTAAAATTTGAGAGCACGAACTACATCCAAGTTGTGCAACAAACGTTCCATCTTTGAAACTGGATTAGGACACAAAGAAGGCACAACTATCTCCTGGTTAATGTTTTTGTTAGAAACAACTTTTGGAAGAAAACCAGGTTTAGTACGCAAAACCACCTTATCTGCATGGAACCCCAGATAAGGAGAAGAACACTGCAGAGCAGATAATTCTGAAACTCTTCTAGCAGAAGAAATTGCAACCAAAAACAAAACTTTCCAAGATAATAACTTAATATCAACGGAATGTAAGGGTTCAAACGGAACCCCCTGAAGAACTGAAAGAACTAGGTTGAGACTCCAAGGAGGAGTCAAAGGTTTGTAAACAGGCTTGATTCTAACCAGAGCCTGAACAAAGGCTAGAACATCTGGCACAGCTGCCAGCTTTTTGTGAAGTAACACAGACAAGGCAGAAATCTGTCCCATCAAGGAGCTTGCAGATAATCCTTTTTCCAATCCTTCTCGAAGGAAGGATAGACTCTTAGGAATCTTAACCTTGTCCCAAGGGAATCCTGTAGATTCACACCAACAGATATATTTTTCCCAAAATATGTGGTAAATTTTTCTGGTTACAGGCTTTCAGGCCTGAACAAGAGTATCAATAACAGAATCTGAGAACCCTCGCTTTGATAAGATCAAGCGTTCAATCTCCAAGCAGTCAGCTGGAGTGGGTCGAACGGACCTAGAACAAGAAGGTCTCGTCTCAAAGGTAGCTTCCATGGTGGAGCCGATGACATATTCACCAGATCTGCATACCAAGTCCTGCGTGGCCACGCAGGAGCTATCAAGATCACCGACGCCCTCTCCTTTGATCCTGGCTACCAGCCTGGGGATGAGAGGAAACGGCGGGAACACATAAGCTAGTTTGAAGGTCCAAGGTGCTACTAGTGCATCCACTAGAGCCGCCTTGGGATCCCTGGATCTGGACCCGTAGTAAGGAACTCTGAAGTTCTGACGAGAGGCCATCAGATCCACGTCTGGAATGCCCCACGGTTGAGTGACTTGGGCAAAGATTTCCGGATGGAGTTCCCACTCCCCCGGATGCAATGTCTGACGACTCAGAAAAACCGCTTCCCAACTTTCCACTCCTGGGATGTGGATAGCAGACAGGTGGCAGGAGTGAGACTCCGCCCATAGAATGATTTTGGTCACTTCTTCCATCGCTAGGGAACTCCTTGTTCCCCCCTGATGGTTGATGTACGCAACAGTTGTCATGTCGTCTTGATCGAAACCGTATGAACTTGGCCCTCGCTAGCTGAGGCCAAGCTTTGAGAGCATTGAATATCGCTCTCAGTTCCAGAATATTTATCGGTAGAAGAGATTCTACCCGAGACCAAAGACCCTGAGCTTTCAGGGATCCCCAGACCGCGCCCCAGCCCATCAGACTGGCGTCGGTCGTGACAATGACCCACTCTGGTCTGCGGAAGGTCATCCCTTGTGACAGGTTGTCCAGGGACAGCCACCAACGGAGTGAGTCTCTGGTCTTCTGATTTACTTGTATCTTCGGAGACAAGTCTGAATAGTCCCCATTCCACTGACTGAGCATGAACAGTTGTAATGGTCTTAGATGAATGCGCACAAAAGGAACTATGTCCATTGCCGCTACCATCAAACCTATCACTTCCATGCACTGCGCTATGGAAGGAAGAGGAACGGAATGAAGTATCCGACAAGAGTCTAGAAGTTTTGTTTTTCTGGCTTCTGTCAGAAAAATCCTCATTTCTAAGGAGTCTATTATAGTTCCCAAGAAGGGAACCCTTGTTGACGGAGATAGAGAACTCTTTTCCACGTTCACTTACCATCCGTGAGATCTGAGAAAGGCCAGGACAGTGTCCGTGTGAGCCTTTGCTTGAAGAAGGGACGACGCTCGAATCAGAATGTCGTCCAAGTAAGGTACTACAGCAATGCCCCTTGGTCTTAGAGAATAATCTTGGGAGACTATTTCTAGCGCCCAAGGATCCAGAACATCTCTTGCCCAAGCCTGAGCGAAGAGAGAGAGTCTGCCCCCCACCAGATCCGGTCCCGGATCGGGGGCCCGCATTTCATGCTGTCTTGGTAGCAGTGGCAGGTTTCCTGGCCTGCTTTCCTTTGTTCCAGCCTTGCATAGGTCTCCAGGCTGGATTGGCTTGAGAAGTATTACCTTCCTGCTTAGAGGACGTAGCCCTTGGGGCTGGTCCGTTTCTGCGAAAGGGACGAAACTTAGGTTTATTTTTGGTCTTGAAAAGACCTATCCTGAGGAAGGGCGTGGCCCTTGCCCCCAGTGATATCAGAGATAATCTCTTTCAAGTCAGGGCCAAACAGTGTTTTCCCCTTGAAAGGAATGTCAAGCAATTTGTTCTTGGAAGACGCATCCGCTGACCAAGATTTTAACCAAAGCGCTCTGCGCCACAATAGCAAACCCAGAATTTTTCGCCGCTAACCTAGCCAATTGCAAGGTGGCGTCTAGGGTGAAAGAATTAGCCAATTTAAGAGCACGAATTCTGTCCATAATCTCCTCATAAGAAGAAGAATTACTAATAATCGCCTTTTCTAGCTCATCAAACCAGAAACACGCGGCTGTAGTGACAGGGACAATGCATGCAATTGGTTGTAGAAGGTAACCTTGCTGAACAAACATCTTTTTTAGCAAACCTTCTAATTTTTTATCCATAGGATCTTGAAAAGCACAACTATCTTCTATGGGTATAGTGGCGCGCTTGTGTAGAGTAGAAACCGCCCCCTCGACCTTGGGGACTGTCTGCCATAAGTCCTTTCTGGGGTCGACTATAGGAAAACAATTTTTTAAATATGGGGGGAGGTACTAAAGGTATACCGGGCCTGTCCCATTCTTTATTAACAATGTACGCCACCCGCTTGGATATAGGAAAGCTTCGGGGGGCCCCGGGGCCTCTAAGAACTTTTCCATTTTACATAGTGGTTCTGGAATGACCAGATAATCACAATCATCCAAATTGGATAACACCTCCTTTAAGCAGAGCGCGGAGATGTTCCAACTTAAATTTAAAAGTAATCACATCAGGTTCAGCTTGTTGAGAAATTTTTCCTGAATCTGAAATTTCTCCCTCAGACAAAACCTCCCTGGCCCCCTCAGACTGGTGTAGGGGCCCTTCAGAAACCATATCATCAGCGTTCTCATGCTCTACAGAATTTTCTAAAACAGAGCAGTCGCGCTTTCGCTGATAAGTGGGCATATTGGCTAAAATGTTTTTGATAGAATTATCCATTACAGCCGTTAAATGTTGCATAGTAAGGAGTATTGGCGCACTAGATGTACTAGGGGCCTCCTGTATGGGCAAGAGTGGTGTAGACGAAGGAGGGGATGATGCAGTACCATGCTTACTCCCCTCACTTGAGGAATCATCTTGGGCATCATTTTTACTAAATTTTTTATGACATAAAATACATATAGTTAAACGAGAAGGAACCTTGGTTTCCCCACAGTCAGAACACAATCTATCTGGTAGTTCAGACATGTTAAACAGGCATAAACTTGATAACAAAGCACAAAAAACGTTTTAAAATAAAACCGTTACTGTCACTTTAAATTTTAAACTAAACACACTTTATTACTGCAATTGCGAAAAAGTATGAAGGAATTGTTCAAAATTCACCAAAATTTCACCACAGTATCTTAAAGCCTTAAAAGTATTGCACACCAAATTTTGAAGCTTTAACCCTTAAAATAACGGAACCGGAGCCGTTTTTATATTTAACCCCTTTACAGTCCCTGGAATCTGCTTTGCTGAGACCCAACCAAGCCCAAAGGGGAATACGATACCAAATGATGCCTTCAGAAAGACTTTTCTATGTATCAGAGCTCCACACACATGCAGCTGCATGCCATGCTGTTCTCAAAAACAAGTGCGCCATACCGGCGCGAAAATGAGGCTCTGACAATGATTAGGGAAAGTCCCTAAAGAATAAGGTGTCTAAAACAGTGCCTGCCGATATAATCTTATCAAAATACCCAGATTAAATGATTCCTCAAGGCTAAATATGTGTTAATAATGAATCGATTTAGCCCAGAAAAAGTCTACAGTCTTAATAAGCCCTTGTGAAGCCCTTATTTACTATCTTAATAAACATGGCTTACCGGATCCCATAGGGAAAATGACAGCTTCCAGCATTACATCGTCTTGTTAGAATGTGTCATACCTCAAGCAGTAAGAGACTGCACACTGTTCCCCCAACTGAAGTTAATTGCTCTCAACAGTCCTGTGTGGAACAGCCATGGATTTTAGTTACGGTGCTAAAATCATTTTCCTCATACAAACAGAAATCTTCATCTCTTTTCTGTTTCTGAGTAAATAGTACATACCAGCACTATTTTAAAATAACAAACTCTTGATTGAATAATAAAAACTACAGTTAAACACTAAAAAACTCTAAGCCATCTCCGTGGAGATGTTGCCTGTACAACGGCAAAGAGAATGACTGGGGTAGGCGGAGCCTAGGAGGGATCATGTGACCAGCTTTGCTGGGCTCTTTGCCATTTCCTGTTGGGGAAGAGAATATCCCACAAGTAAGGATGACGCCGTGGACCGGACACACCTATGTTGGAGAAAAAGAAACTTCTCACAGGCGGTCTTACTTTGAAACCTATTCTGTACCCTTGAGAAACAATGTTCTGAATCCAATGATTTTGGATTGAATTGATCCAAACATCCTTGAAAAATCTTAGTCTGCCCCTACCAGCTGAGCTGGAATAAGGGCCGCACCTTCATGCGGACTTGGGGGCTGATTTAGATCTTTTAAATGGCTTGGATTTATTCCAGACTGGAGAAGGCTTCCAATTGGAAACCGTTCCCTTAGGGGAAGGATCAGGTTTCTGTTCCTTATTTTGACGAAAGGAACGAAAACGGTTAGAAGCTTTAAATTTACCCTTAGATTTTATATCCTGACGCAAAAAAGCTCCCTTCCCCCCAGTGACAGTTGAAATAATAGAATCCAACTGAACCAAATAATTTTTTACCTTGGAAAGAGAGAGATAGCAACGTTGATTTAGAAGTCATATAAGCATTCCAAGATTTAAGCCATAAAGCTCTTCTAGCTAATATAACTAAAGACATATATCTGACATCAATTCTAATGATATAAAAAATGGCATCACAAATGAAATTATTAGCATGTTGAATTAGCTTAATAATGCTATACACATTATGATCTGGTACTTGTTGCGCTAAAGTTTCCCACCAAAAAGTTGAAGCAGCAGCAACATCAGTCAAAGAAATAGCAGGCCTAAGAAGATGACCTGAACATAAATAAGCCTTCCTTAGATAAGATTCAAGTTTCCTATCTAAAGGATCTTTAAAAGAAGTACTATCTGCCGTAGGAATAGTAGTACGTTTAGCAAGAGTAGAGATGGCCCGATCAACTTTGGGGATCTTTTCCCAAAACTCCAATCTATCAGTCGGCAAAGGATACAGTTTCTTAAACCTTGAAGAAGGAGTAAAAGAAGTACCCAGTCTATTCCATTCCCTAGAAATCACATCTGAAATAGCATCAGGAACTGGAAAAACCTCAGGAATAACTACATGAGGTTTAAAAACCGAATTTAAACGTTTACTAGTTTTAATATTAAGGGGACTAGTCTCCTCCATATCTAATGCAATCAACACCTCTTTTAATAAGGAACGAATATACTCCATTTTAAATAAGTATGAAGATTTGTCAGTGTCAATATCTGAGGCAGAATCTTCTGAACCAGATAGATCCTCATCAGAGATAGATAAATCAGAATGTTGTTTTAAAAGACCTTTTACGTTTATTAGAAGGTGGTATGACAGACAAAGCCTTCTGAATGGAATTAGAAACAAATTCTCTCATATTAACAGGAATATCCTGAGCATTAGATGTTGAAGGAACAACAACAGGTAATGGATTACTACTAATGGAAATATTGTCTGCATTTAAAAGTTTGTCATGACAACTATCACAAACTACAGCCGGAGGAACAGTTACCACAAGTTTACAACAAATGCACTTAGCTTTGGTAGAACCGACATCAGGCAGCAGGATTCCAGTAGTAGATTCTGAGACAGGGTCAGATTGAGACATCTTGCAATATGTAAAAGAAAAAATAACATATAAAGCAAAATTATCAATTTCCTTATATGACAGTTTCAGGAATGGGAAAAAAGTAAACAAAATAAGCCTCTGGAAACCAGAAGCAAAATGAAATAAAGACTTAAATAATGTCAAAAGTCTGGCGCCAAGTATGATGCCCACAACTGACAAAATATTTTTGGGCGCCAAGAACGTCTGCAACAAAGACAAGCGTCATAGATGACGCAACCACGTGAAAACTCTCGGCACCAACTAACACGCCGGAAATGACGAAATTATGTCAACAAACTTAATTCTCGCCCCAAGAATGACGCAATAAATCATAGCATTTTGCGCTCCCGCGAGCCTAACAGCCTGCAATTTAAAAAAGAGAGTCAATTTGAAAATTTCAGTTAAGAATTTTTTATTTATTTTTTATTTATTTTTTTAAATATGCATTTCCCAAAATGAAACTGACAATCTGCAAAAAGGAAATATACTGATAAACCTGAATCATGGTAAATATAAGTACAAATATATATTTAGAACTTTACATATAAAGTGCCAAACCATAGCTGAGAGTGTCTTAAATAAAAGAAACATACTTACCAAAAGACACTCATCTACATAAAGTAGATAGCCAAACCAGTACTGAAACGAGAATCAGCAGAGGTAATGGTATATAAGAGTATATCGTCAATCTGAAAAGGGAGGTAGGAGATGAATCTCTACGACCGATAACAGAGAACCTATGAAATAGATCCCCGTTAGGATGACCATTGCATTCAATAGGTAATACTCCCTTCACATCCCTCTGACATTCACTGTACTCGGAGAGGAACCAGGCTTCAACATGCTGAGAAGTGCATATCAACGTAGAAATCTAGCACAAACTTACTTCACCCCCTCCATAGGAGGTAAAGTTTGTAAAACTGAATTGTGGGTGTGGTGGGGGGTGTATTTATAGGCATTTTGAGGTTTGGGAAACTTTGCCACTCCTGGTAGGAATGTATATCCCATACGTCACTAGCTCATGGACTCTTACCATTTACATGAAAGAAATAATAATAGCAATCCTTTCATATGTCTAACATCATAAATCACAGTAATCTAAATATGCATTAAAAATGGATGCTAGGTCTTTACAGTCCAATAATCATAGTGAGCTGCTTATCCCCTAAGGGTGTGAGGGTTCTACAAACACCTGATCTTATTATATCACAATTTATTGCCTGTTTTTGAATCCATCTTTTCAGCATCTCCCTCACCACAAACATATTTGGATACCATTTCAGGGCTCATAAAACTAACCTCAAAAATGTCATTCCTTCCTCCCTGCCAAGCACCTGATAGCTCAATCTCCTATTGACTAAAATGAGTGGAAGAGTTAAGTCAACCATCCACCTTCTGCCTTGACTTCTAACCACTCAACAAAAATCACTCTCCCTAAAGAAGTAAATAGCATTCTCATTGATAAAACAAAAGGGCAATTTAGTCCAAATATACTGCAAATATTATGCTACCCTGATCTATCATGGTAGGAATTATATCTATAACAATTTCTTCAGTATCAGTATGATGAATGCATCATTTAATCTCCCAATGCAACTGACTTTTAGGGTACTTCAAGGCTGTCTTGTGTCACCAGCTTTTCTCCAAATATCATCATGTGCTAGACTTTAGGTTGTTGTACCATATTTAAACTGATGGCATCTAAATCAACCTACTTTTATCCTGCGTATCCCCTTCTCTTCTAATATGTGCTACAGATTATCTCTACATTATCTCTTTCTAATGAACCCTGGTTGGCTGCATTCTTTAAGAACTCTAACTTGCTTATTCTGAATCCATTCTGATGAGGTGACCTTAAAGGGGCAGTCTAGTCAAAATTAAACTTTCATGATTCAGATAGGGCATGCAATTTTAAATAACTTTCCAATTTACTTTTTATCTTCAAATTTGCTTTGTTCTCTTGATATTCTTTGCTGAAAGCTAAACCTATATAGGCTCATATGCTAATTTCTAATGCCTCTTATCTCAGTGCATTTTGACAGTTTTTCACAGCAAGACTGCGCTAATTCCTGTGTGCCATTTAGATAACATTGTGCTCACTCCTGGAGTTATTTATGAGCCAGCAATGATTGGCTAAAATGCAAGTCTGTCAAAAGAACTAACAGAGAGCAGTCTGAAGAGGCTTGGATCACAGAGGTTAAAAGTATATTAATATAAACTTGTTGGTAATGCAAAACTGGGGAATGGATAATAAAGGAATTATCTATCTTTTAAAAAAATAAAAATTCTGGAGTAGACTGTCCCTTTAAGTTCAGAGATTTACCCTCCTGAATTAAATGTTAAAAAGAACATTGTTTCAGATATGTAATTTCAAAGGCATCCTTCCATTTGCTGAATATAAGAAGAAAACAAGCCATGTATAATTAAAAAGTAAAATTCCAATAACATACAAATCCATGAAAAATCAAGAGGTTCTGCTTATGAGACAGATGAATGCTGCCCTTAAAAATCACAAGTACTTCACTTTTGAAGAAAACCATCACACAAGAAGTTCAATTGATATTAAACTAGAAACTCTCTATGAGAATGCATTTTAACATAGGTGGATTTGTTTGAGGCTTTACTAGCTAGTCACCAAGTTCATAGTAAAGAAGAAAGAAGCCATTACAGCACCTTCATGCAGTGTCTGAATTTCTTAAACTTCAGTCTTGCCTGGTGGCCACTCACATAATACGCCATGTCATGGAATTGCAACTCCTAGCATACCCCCTTCTGCCAGGTAACTGAATCCATGTGCAGTGGGGTTGCTAGTGCTTGTCGGTGAGAGAAGAAACCAGGAGATGAGTATCTGTTTAAGCTCAGGTCACACAGCTCTCATAACAGAGAGCAGATGCCACTGACACACACTGAAGCTTGAATGTGAGGTCCCCTCGTATATAGGGTTGCCCTTGCATTTGTATTGGCTGTTTTTTGAATTCTTAGTCTAATCAGCCAATAGAAAAATCTTAATGCACTAAAAGAAAAGAAGGCGCTCTAATTGCACAGTATATCAATGGCTCAGAGTTCCCTCAAAGCAAGATACCCCAATGCAGGAATACTCACAAATGAAGTGCACTTATCCCAAAGTGCATATATAGCTGTCTGTGCATCAAAGAGCTCCTCCGCTAGCTCACCACCAGGACTTGCATTGAAGCTTCAGTTTGTGGCTGTGACCGCATTAAATAGCATCGGATGAAAGAGGATGAAAGAAAAGAAGAGGACAGCCCCAGAGGAACCACATCTTGGCTGAAGAAAAAAGAGGGGCACCACCAGGGCTGCCCACCTAAGGAGCAGGATTCAAGTTAGAGTGTACTAACCCTTGGGGTTTAGCATTAGGTTTTGTTTTTTTTGTGGGGGGGGGTAGTATAGGGATTGCAGAAGAGCTTAATCGCTGATGCCCTTTAAAGGGCATCTTTTTTTAGGATAGGGTATGTTTCTGTAATGGTAGCTTTTTTATTTTTTGTAACTAGAAGGTTGTTAGGTTAGGGGTTTTATGGGAGTATTTTGCAATGAGGGGTTGCGGCAGTTAGGGGGTTATTGGCAGTTAGGGGGTTACTAGTGTATAGGGGTAGTTTGAGATGCGGTATTGGTGGTTTAGGGGTTAATTGTGTGGCGGGGTGATTTGCAGTGGGCTATGTGGCAGTTTAGGGGTTAATAGTATAGCAGGGTAACTTACGGTTGGCTGTGTGGTGGCTTAGGGGTGCTTACTGCAATTTTTTTTAATTGTAAACTCTTTACGTGAGCTTTGAGTTCATGTAAAAGGTTTCAGCGTAAAATGCAGTTGTATTCGATCGATCGAACCTTTTAATATGAGCAACATTGACACTCAACTCCACCCACAAAAGATATGTGCGTGCAAAATGAATTTGCGGTAATTTAAACACAGAGACACTTGTAATACGGAATCAAGCGCAAAAAATACTGTGATCTCTCCCTCCATCCATAATCTAGCTCTAAATTAGTGCATATTTTTATACCAATCAAAAAGTTAGATTGCTACTGCAAGAAGACAATAAAAAGGAGCTTAATGTGGCAATTAATGGTTGAATCCATGTTCTGTATGGTACTGGCAACAAAAAGATTTTACAGATTTCTTTTAACTTGAGGCAATATTACTATTACAGGCTATGGGTAAATTGGAATAACTCCACAATCTTGTCATCTAGTAGATCAAGATCTACCCTTTTGACATAGCTGGTATATAGGTATGACTTTGAACAATACCCCATACTAGTTATATAAGTTACAGTAAAATGAATGGTACTTATGGATGCCTTGCCTATTAATTGTGCAAATTAAAAACAAGCTATTTAACAATAGATTCCATGAAAAACAATGGTAAGGGTTTTGATGATAAAGCCTTTGATATTATCTATATAAAAAAGAAAATTTATGCTTACCTGATAAATGTATTTCTTTTTTGACACGAGTCCACAGATCATCTTAATTACTAATGGGATATTCACCTCCTGGTCAGCAGGAGGCGGCAAAGAGCACCACAGCAAAGCTGTTAAATAGCTCCTCCCTTCCCTCCCACTCCAGTCATTCGACCGAAGCTAAGGAAAGAAAGGAAAAACCAAGGTGCAGAGGTGTCTAAAGTTTATAATAACTAAAAACCTGTCTACAAGAACAGGGCGGGCCGTGGACTCATTGTGTCAAAACAGAAATACATTTATCAGGTAAGCATAAATTTTCTTTTCTTTTTTAAGACACGATGAGTCCACGGATCATCTTAATTACTAATGGGATTCAATACCCAAGTTAGAGTACACAGATGATACGGGAGGGACAAGACAAGACAGGGAACCTAAACGGAAGGCACCACTGCTTGAAGAACCTTTCTCCCAAAAGCGGCCTCAGCCGAGGCAAAAGTGTCAAATTTGTAAAACTTTGAAAAAGTGTGAAGAGAGGACCAAGTTGCAGCCTTGCAAATCTGTTCCACAGAAGCTTCATTTTTGAATGCCCATGAGGAAGCAACAGCTCTCGTGGAATGAGCCATAACCCTCTCGGGAGGCTGCTGTCTAGCAGTCTCATATGCAAAATGTATGATACTCTTCAGCCAAAAAGAAAGAGAAGTAGCCGTAGCTTTCTGTCCCTTACGTTTTCCTTAGAAAATCACAAACAAAGAAGAAGACTGACGAAAGTCCTTAGTCGTCTGTAAGTAAAACTTTATAACACGGACCACGTCCAAATTGTGCAGAAGTTGTTCTTTCTGAGAAGGAGGATTAGGACACAAAGATGGAACCACAATCTCCTGATTAATGTTCCGATCAGAAACAACCTTAGGAAGAAATCCTAATTTAGTACGTAAAACTACCTTACCTGAATGGAAAATAAGGTAAGGAGATTCGTACTGCAATGCAGAGAGCTCTGACACTCTACGAGCCGAAGAAATAGCAACAAAAAATAAATAAAACCTTCCATGATAACAACTTAATATCTAAGGAATGCATAGGCTCAAACGGAGCCCCTTGAAGAACTTTGAGAACTAAATTAAGACTCCATGGATGAGTAACTGGTTTGAACACAGGCCTGATCCTGACCAAGGCCTGACAAAATGATTGTACATCTGGGACATCCGCCAGACGTTTGTGTAACAAAATAGATAAGGCCGAGATTTGACCCTTTAGGGAACTCGTCGATAAACCTTTCTCCAAACCCTCTTGGAGAAAGGACACAATTCTAGGAATCCTAACTCTACTCCATGAGTAGCCCTTGGATTCACACCAATAGATATTTACACCAAATTTTATGGTAAATTCTCCTAGTTCCAGGCTTACGAGCCTGAATCATGGTCTCTATGACCGATTCAGAAAACCCCCGCTTGGAGAAAATTAAGCGTTCAATCTCCAAGCAGTCAGCTTCAGAGAAACTTGATTTGGGTGAAGGAAGGGCCCCTGAATCAGAAATTCCTTCCTCAATGGGAGTCTCCAAGGTGGCAGATCTGCATACCAAATCCTGCGAGGCCAGACCGGTGCTATGAGGATCACCGAAGCTCTCTCCTGTTTCATTCAAGCAATTACCCGAGAAAGAAGAGCAAACGGAGGAAATAGGTATGCTAGACTGAAGGTGCCGCCTGGGGGTCCCTGGACCTCGACCCGTATCTCGGGAGCTTGGCATTCTGACGAGATGCCATGAGATCCAATTCCGGCAGACCCCACTTGAGAATCAGGTCGGAGAACACTTCCGAATGGAGTTCCCACTCCCCCGGATGAAATGTCTACCTGCTCAGGAAGTTCGCCTCCCAGTTGTCCACCCCTGGGATGTGGATTGTCGACAGACGGCAAGAATGGGCCTCCGCCCACTGAATTATCTTGGATACCTCTGTCATCGCTAAGGAACTCCTCGTTCCTCCCTGATGATTGATTTAAGCCACTGAAGTTATATTGTCTGACTGGAACCTGATAAACTGGACCGTGGCTAACCGAGGCCAGGCCAGGAGAGCATTGTAGATCGCTCTCAGTTCCAGAATGTTTATAGGAAGAACAAACTCTGACTGAGTCCAAACTCTCTGAGCCTTTAGGGAGCACCAGACTGCTCCCCACCCCAGAAGGCTGGCGTCTGTTGTCACAATCACCCAAGATGGTCTGCGAAAGCAGGTTCCCTGGGAGAGATGATCCAGAGACAACCACCATTGAAGAGAGTCCCTTATCTCCTGTTCCAGAGTTATTCGAGGAGACAAGTCTGCATAATCTCCATTCCATTGCCTAAGCATGCTTAACTGCAGAGGTCTGAGATGGAAACGAGCAAACGGGATGATGTCCATTGCCGCCACCATCAGCCCGATTAACTCCATGCACTGAGCCACTGACGGCCGAGGAGTGGACTGAAGAACTAGACAAGTATCGATAATCTTTGATTTCCTGACGTATGTCAGAAAAATCTTCATAGACAGGGAATCTATAATGGTTCCCAAGAAGGTGACTCTTGTGTCTGCAACTAGGGAACTCTTTTCCAAATTTACCTTCCACCCGTGAGTTCTCAGGAAAGATAACACTGTGTCGGAGTGGGATCTTGCTTGTTGAAAAGATGGTGCCTGGATTAGAATGTCATCTAAGGCGCCACCCCAATGCCCCGTGACCGAAATACCGCCAACAGAGACCCCAGAACCTTTGTGAAAATTCTGGGAACAGTGGCCAGGCCGAAAGGAAGAGCCATGAACTTGAAGTGTTTGTCCTGGAAGGCAAACCTTAGGAACTTGTGATGATTCCTGTTAATAGGAACATGTAGGTATGCATAGCTTAAATCCACTGTTGTCATAAATTGACCCTCCTGGATTAAGGGAAGAATGGAACGAATAGTTTCTATCTTGAAGGACGGAACGCTTAGAAATTTGTTTAGACTCTTGAGGTCTAAAATTGGTCTGAAGTTTTCCCTCCTTTTTGGGAACCACGAACAGATTGGAATAAAAACCCTGACCCTGTTCCAGTACTGGAACAGGAACAATCACTCGCAATGTAAGAACGCCTCTTTCTTTGTCTGGTTTGCAGATAATCTTGAAAGTAGAAACCTGCCTCTGGGAGGAAAACTTGTGAACTCAATCTCTATTGCCCAGGGATCCTGAACATCCTGAACCCAAGCCTGAGCGAAGAAGGAAAGTCTGCCCCCTACAAGATCTGGTCCCGGATCGGTGGCATGCCCTTCATGCTGTTATGGATTCAATAGCAGGCTTCTTGGACTGCTTTCCCTTAGTCCAAGACTGGTAAGGTCTCCATGCAGGTTTGGATTGTTCCTGCTTAGAGGAGGAAGATGAAGAATTTCCTTTGAAATTTCGAAAGGAACGAAAATTACTCTGTTGTCCTTTCTGTTTGTTTCTCTTATCTTGAGGGAGAAGATGACCCTTACCTCCCGTGATATCAGAGATAATTTCCGATAAGCCAGGTCCAAACAAGGTCTTGTCCTTGTAAGGAATAGCCAGAAGCTTAGACTTGGAGGACACATCCGCAGACCAAGGTTTTAACCATAAAGCTCTGCGGGCAAGAATAAAGAAACCTGAAATCTTAGCTCCCAGTTTAATAATTTGAAGGGAAGTGTCCGTAATAAAGGCATTGGCAAGCTTCAGAGCCTTTATCCGAAGTCTCAGTCCTGAGAGACTCAGACAGTGCATCAAACCAATATGCCGCCGCGCTAGTGACGGTAGCAATGCACGCAGTTGGCTGCCATTGCAGACCCTGGTGAACATAAATCTTCTTAAGTAGACCTTCTAACTTCTTGTCCATAGGGTCATTGAAAGCACAACTATACTCTATGGGAATAGTAGTTCTCTTGGCTAAGGTGGAAACGGCCCCATCCACCTTAGGAACTGTTTGCCAAGCCTCCTTGAAAGAGTCAGCTATGGGAAACATCTTCTTAAAAATAGGAGAGGGAGAAAAGGGTATGCCTGGTCTCTCCCACTCCTTAGTAATAATCTCCGAAGCTCTCTTTGGAACTGGAAATACGTCTGAGTAAGAAGGAACCTCAAAGTATCTGTCCAATTTACTAGACTTCTCAGGGACAACCACTACCGTGGAGTCACAGTCGTCCAAAGTAACCAAAACCTCCCTAAGCAACAGGCGGAGGTGTTCTAGTTTAAACCTAAAAGTTACAACCTCCGAATCCGTCAAAGGCAATAAACTTTCTGAATCTGAGATTTCACCCTTAGATGCTACAGCAGTACCCTCCCTCTTTGTGTCCTTGGGAGGGTACCTCCGAAATTGCAACAATTGCATCAGAACTTAATGAATGTCTTGGTTTCCTCTTACGTTTGCCCTGCAACATTGGAAAAGCAGACAATGCATCAGAAATTGTAGAAGACATGAGGGAAGCTATGTCTTTTAAGGTAACTCCAGCGGGAGCTAGAGCAGAAGTGCTGGGCACTGCTTGTGCGGGCGGTAAATTTTGGGACGCTTGGGGAGAAAGCTGCGGCATTCCTTGAACCTCGACATTAGACTCTTGGACAGCATCCGCCTTTGAAAAGTTTTGCTCAGAAAAAATCTTTTCCCTATAATTTAAAGTCCTCTCAATACATAAGGGACAGAAAGGGATTGGTGGTTCCACATTTACATCAAAACACAAGGAGCAAGTAACACTTTGCAAGTCTCCTTGGTCCATACTGAATCACAATAATATAATTATGCAATAAAAACTTTAATTTGACCCAAAAAAGTTTGAATGCAAAAAACGTTACTGGCCCTTTAAATTTAAAAGTGCAACTTTTTTACTGCATGTGTAAAAAACGTACCCAAAACGCACTAAACTGATAAAAATGACACCCCTACACCTCAGCAGCTCTGCTGAGGTGCCTACCTGACTGCAAGACCGGAGACCTCTCTCTCCTGGCAAACAATCCGGACTCGACAGGGGAATGACTCAGCTGCCCTCCGGGGCTAGAACCGCTTGATCAGTAAAAAACATACACTTCTAGGCAGAGTGAATTATCCGGTCTGTACTAAGTCTTCAGATAGAGGTGCAGAGAAAAAGCATGCAATACAGTAAGATCCGCCCATTAAGGGCGTGGCCAACAGTAAAAACAGTCTCCCGGTCGTTATTTCGTAATAAAAATAACGCCATGATATTAGAACCACCAGAGCCATAAAAAATGCTTGTCTCCCAGCCCCAATGCTTGCTAAATGCTGTCTAGTTCTCTCAGACACTGAGAGTTTACATTGTCCCCATAATAAAGTGCCTTATCTATAAGCCCTTTATGTAGTGTAATGAGATATATCTCATTACACTCCATAAAGGGCTTATGGATCAGGCACTTAAAGTGCTCCTTTTCCTCTGTGTGTCCCAGGAAAATAACATAGCACTTACCTCATATGTCTGCCTGACAGCAAAGTAACAAAAGTTGAAGCAGCACCAGCTTGAAGTATTCTTATTTCCTTTTATTCATCAGAGACATATAAAAACAAACGACGTTTCGGTCAGAACCTGACCTTAATCATGTTATACATACAAATGACAAAAAACACTCCTTATGTAGCCATAGTAGGCGGGGTTACTACCTGTACAGATGTGGAACTATTTGTTAACCCTCTGTATCTATACATCAGGAAGACTTTCTTCATACTCCCTCTAGTGGTTTAGTCATTTTCCTCTTATCAACCTATTACAACCTGGAAAATACAATATACATATTCATCAATATAATGATTACCTTGAATTATTGCGTTTACAAGTATTGTGCATAATTTACAAAAACATTCAATTTGTTATCAAAACACTTTTTTTTACAAAAAATTCACAATAATTCACAAAAATAAAATAAAATAGAGAAACTTAAACTCCTACACAGCATCCCTCTAGTGGATAGAGACAATAACCTTTTAATTTTGTAGAGAATCAATATGATTATTTATTTAATGAAGGGTAACTTGCCAATCTATCTCCCTATTCATTCCAAGGGGTATAAGTGTTTGTAAAGTATAAATCCAGTATGTTTCTCTGGATTTTAGGATTTGCTGTCTATCTCCCCCTCTCCTAGGTCTTTGTATCTGTTCTATAACCTGATATCTTAACTGGGAGATAGTATGTCCTGCCTGTAAAAAGTGATTCGATACTGGAGCATCTCTGTTATTGCAACGTATATTGGACTTATGTTCCACAATTCGGTCCCTTATCCTTCTGGTCGATTCACCTATGTAGATTTTGGAACACGGACATTTAATTAGATATATTACATAGTCCGTATTACAAGTAAAGAAACCTGGAATTTTGAACTTTCTACCAGTCAATGGGTGTAAAAAAGAATCCCCTTTGATTATATTACCACAATTACAACAGCCCAAACAGGGAAAACATCCTAGTTTGGGGGTAGAAATGTATGTTTGTATCTGTTTTTTACCGGTACCCAAATCTGCTCTCACTAGGGCATCCTTTAGATTCCTACATCTCCTATACGCAGGCATGGGGGGCTCCTCAAATTCCTTTATCTTCGGATTAAGGTTCTTTATAACAGACCAGTGTCTCCTAATCACTTTATTTATATCTGCACTTAGTGTGTTGTATTGTGAAACAAATACCATGCGTTTACCATCCTGTTTATCTTTCACTTTAGTACCCCTAAGGATAGAATGTCTGGGAATTTTACTGACCTCTTCAATCTGTTTCTGTATCAGAGATCTAGGGAAACCCCTTTCAATAAACATATTACCCATTTCCATTAGTCTAGTCTGTATCTTGTCCTCATCTGAGACTATTTTCCTGACTCTCAATAATTGACTTTTAGGAAGTTCCTTGAGAGCGATGATGTCGGTTGAAGATATGGATAAGTTGCTGTCCTCTGTAAACACAAATATTCAAGAAATGAAAAAAGTGATTGAGACCCGTAAGCAGCAGAAGTTCCAGAGGGATGAGGAGGATTACCGGAATGGCTCCGTATACAGATGGTCTGTGGATACTCCTCATGACGACAGGGCTCTACCAATTGGAGACGGCAACGTCGCGCACGCGACACAGGCGCAAGTTCTACGTCCATGTCATCAGCCAATGACTCGTCGGGGGACTCAGAAGGCAACGTAGAGGTGGCAGGAAGCACCGCCGGAAAAACAACCGCAAATACAACGGATACTGGCTCAAAGGAGACAAGATCGCAGAGGAAGACACGGTATCAGGGCAGACGGAATTGACGGTAAACATTTCTAAATATGCCTTAACAGATATAGAGAGAAAGGTCATCAACAAGGGACTGTCTTTTTGTCCATTATCGAGGTGCGACTTTTTTACACTGCAGAAAGACCTCCATTACTTTTTTCGTAATATTAAGCTAAAGACTTTCTTTGGACAAATGCAATCACCCCTAGGGGGGAATCCAAGTTTAGAGGCTGAAGCCCAGAGTGATGGTAATGTGTTATCACTTAAAAATTTAAACCTGAGAGTCAAAAGTAGCTTTAATCCATCTGTATGTAATAATAGTGTGGAGACTTTTATGCAGCTCGTTCTAAGGGATATTGAGCTATTACAGAAAAAGAATAAGGCCCCAGTTGGGGGAAATAAACGTGTACAGGGTAACTTTACAAAAGTAGAGAATAATGCTTTGACTAATTTAAAGAATAATGGTGAAATCATTTGCAAGCCTGCGGATAAGGGCGGGGCCACTGTTATCCTAGATAGGGTATAGTATGTTCAGGAGATTGAGAAACAATTGTGTGATGAAGAGATATACAAACCACTGAATAGAGACCCTAGTCTAGAGGTTAAGCGTGAACTTATAAAGTGTATTAATAAGGCAATGGATAATGGTTTAATAACAGAAAAAGAACAAAGGTTTCTTGTACCAGAAAAATATGTAACACCGGTTTTATACTTTGCCAAAGATACACAAAAATAGGGAGGCCCTCCAGGCCGCCCTATTGTGGCAAGCACAAATTCACTACTGACAAATGTTTCCATTTATTTAGACAAAGTTCTCAGACCATTAGCCATGTAGACAATGTCCTATCTTAAAGATACAGGAGACTTCCTGACTAAACTTGAAGAATTGGGGATAGAGAGTGATAAATTTATTTTGTATACCCTTGATGTAAACAGTTTATATAAGTCAATTACCCATGTGAGTGGCCTAGGGGCCATTAAACAGGCTGTTTACACCAATGGTATATTATCTAAAATTCAATGTGAATTTATATTGGAATTACTCCAATTGATTCTCTACTGTAATTATTTTCTCTTTCAGGACCAATATTACTTACAGTGTCAAGGTACTGCTATGGGGTCGAATGTCGCCCCCACATATGCCAACATCTTTATGAGTATATATGAAGAGAAGTTTGTATACAGGAATAAACTGTTTTTACAGTATGGATTATGCTGGTTTCGGTATATAGATGATGTATTTGGCATATGGGGGGGCGACATCGACTCCCTACAGGAATTTGTAGCAGATCTTAATGTATCAACTAGACATATCAAATTTAAACTCACATATAGTGAAGAGTCAATAGCATTCCTGGACACTACTGTGATAAAGAATGGGAGGTTACTCGAGGTGGATATGTATAGGAAAGAGAGTGATAAAAATAGTCTCTTGAGATTCGAGAGTGCTCATCCACCCCCTCTCATAAAAAGTCCTCCTAAAAGTCAATTATTGAGAGTCAGGAAAATAGTCTCAGATGAGGACAAGATACAGACTAGACTAATGGAAATTGGTAATATGTTTATTGAAAGGGGTTTCCCTAGATCTCTGATACAGAAACAGATTGAAGAGGTCAGTAAAATTCCCAGACATTCTATCCTTAGGGGTACTAAAGTGAAAGATAAACAGGATGGTAAACGCATGGTATTTGTTTCACAATACAACACACTAAGTGCAGATATAAATAAAGTGATTAGGAGACACTGGTCTGTTATAAAGAACCTTAATCCGAAGATAAAGGAATTTGAGGAGCCCCCCATGCCTGCGTATAGGAGATGTAGGAATCTAAAGGATGCCCTAGTGAGAGCAGATTTGGGTACCGGTAAAAAACAGATACAAACATACATTTCTACCCCCAAACTAGGATGTTTTCCCTGTTTGGGCTGTTGTAATTGTGGTAATATAACCAAAGGGGATTCTTTTTTACACCCATTGACTGGTAGAAAGTTCAAAATTCCAGGTTTCTTTACTTGTAATACGGACTATGTAATATATCTAATTAAATGTCCGTGTTCCAAAATCTACATAGGTGAATCGACCAGAAGGATAAGGGACCGAATTGTGGAACATAAGTCCAATATACGTTGCAATAACAGAGATGCTCCAGTATCGAATCACTTTTTACAGGCAGGACATACTATCTCCCAGTTAAAGGGACAGTATACACTCATTTTCATATAACTGCATGTAATAGACACTACTATAAAGAATAAGATGCACAGATACTGATATAAAAATTCAGTATAAAACTGTTTAAAAACTTACTTAGAAGCTGGCAAATAAGACACTCCCCCACTCCCCCTTCTTTTGCATATGAAAAGACCCTTTACACAAACAGGAGCAAGCTGGAGAAGGTAGCTGACAGTATTCACATAAAACTTTGGGGCTTGGTTAGGAGTCTGAAAATCAGAGCAATGTTATTTAAAAATAAGCAAAACTATACATTTATTTAAAAAAAAAAAACTTTATGGGCTATATAAATAGATCATCTACAAAACATTTATGCAAAGAAAAAATGAGTGTATAATGTCCCTTTAAGATATCAGGTTATAGAACAGATAAAAAGACCTAGGAGAGGGGGAGATAGACAGCAAATCCTAAAATCCAGAGAAACATACTGTATTTATACTTTACAAACACTTATACCCCTTGGAATGAATAGGGAGATAGATTGGCAAGTTACCCTTCATTAAATAAATAATCATATTGATTCTCTACAAAATTAAAAGGTTATTGTCTCTATCCACTAGAGGGATGCTGTGTAGGAGTTTAAGTTTCTCTATTTTATTTTATTTTATTTTTGTGAATTATTGTGAATTTTTTTGTAAAAAAAGGGTTTTGATAACAAATTGAATGTTTTTGTAAATTATGCACAATACTTGTAAACGCAATAATTCAAGGTAATCATTATATTGATGAATATGTATATTGTATTTTCCAGGTTGTAATAGGTTGATAAGAGGAAAATGACTAAACCACTAGAGGGAGTATGAAGAAAGTCTTCCTGATGTATAGATACAGAGGGTTAACAAATAGTTCCACACCTGTACAGGTAGTAACCCCGCCTACTATGGCTACATAAGGAGTGGTTTTTGTCATTTGTATGTATAACATGATTAAGGTCAGGTTCTGACTGAAACGTTGTTTGTTTTTATATGTCTCTGATGAATAAAAGGAAATAAGAATACTTCAAGCTGGCGCTGCTTCAACTTTTGTTACTATGCTTCATTGGGGTTAGTGCATGGACCCCACTAGCGTGCACCTTTTGTCTGGTTGGTGAGTGCTGGGATCTTCTCTCTTGTCTACATGCCTGACAGCAAAGGCAGTTCACCAGGTTTGAGGGGTCCTATCCCCCACATGGACCTGTGAAGAAAAAGAATTTCCTGAATAAATAATCCTCAGGTTTTCAGGGTTAGGGGAGCAATAATATATGGGAGGCGGAGTGAGAATTATGTCCCACAAGTTCCCATTGCTCTAAAGCCACCAATGCTCTACTGAAGAGACTGATATGGACTACGGCTACACCCCAAGACAAAGCAGCACAATATTGTACTACTTTAAAAATAATAAACTCTTGATTGAATAATCTAATCTAACACCTCACTTTACCACTTCCTATCATTAACGTAGGCAAAGAGAATGACTGGGGTGGGTGGGAAGGGAGTAGCTATTTAACAGCTTTGCTGTGATGCTCTTTGCCGCCTCCTACTGACCAGGAGGTGAATATCCCATTAGTAATTAAGATGATCCGTGGACTCATTGTTACTTAAAAAAGAAAAGTAGTCTCCATATCCTCAAAGGCTTTATCAACAACTCCCTCACCATAGTTTTCATGGAATCTATTTTTATTAGCACTTTTTGTTTCTCAAACCCTTTCTATCAAGGAATATTTTTATTCTAAAAACTGAATTTTAAACTACTGATTGGTAGGCGATGGTTGTAAACTGCAAGACATACTCAATCATATTCATATATTACGAAATTCTCCTGGCTGTCACTTAATCACTCCTCCAGGTGATAAATTAATCGTTAATGAACCTCATACAATTTTACGTAGTTTAGGAGCATATTAACGGGGTTTTTTTATAAATATTATTGTTTTAAACAGAAGCCACATAAATTTGCATAGGATGGACAAAACTTTGTTTCTTTGTCAATCACAGTTTTCTTGAAACAACTCACACAAACTGTAATTATGGTTGCATAAATATAATATAATAATAGTGCACAAATGCTATATATTTAAATACCTAATTGGCAACAATAAATGCAATATCAGCAGTGGAAACTATTTTTGCCTGAATAAAGTGTCAAGTCAGACATTTGTTTTTATAGTTGCAGGGAATAACGTAGAGACAATTATTTAGTCCCTCAGTTTATTTAACTAAGATAAAGTAATTTCAAATCTATTTATCCCGGATATAACTCTATGCAGACCGTGTGATTTTTTTTTTTTTTAATCTTTGTGTTAACATATTCCAGGTATTACCCGTAACACAGTTATTAAAGCATCTATTTTATAAGAAAAATTGTATTACACTACAAGACCTAAGGCTGTTTGCTCCACGTGTAATAAAGTGCACTAGCACATGTGAAACATATATTGACTACAACACAACCACCTAATCCCCTTTAAGATTTAAGATAATTTTGGGTATTATACAATCCAAAACCCTTCAATGAAAAAACAGAATTTATGCTTACCTGATAAATTACTTTCTCCAACGGTGTGTCCGGTCCACGGCGTCATCCTTACTTGTGGGATATTCTCTTCCCCAACAGGAAATGGCAAAGAGTCCCAGCAAAGCTGGTCACATGATCCCTCCTAGGCTCCGCCCACCCCAGTCATTCGACCGACGGACAGGAGGAAATATATATAGGAGAAACCATATGATACCGTGGTGACTGTAGTTAGAGAAAATAATTAATCAGAACTGATTAAAAAAACCAGGGCGGGCCGTGGACCGGACACACCGTTGGAGAAAGTAATTTATCAGGTAAGCATAAATTCTGTTTTCTCCAACATTGGTGTGTCCGGTCCACGGCGTCATCCTTACTTGTGGGAACCAATACCAAAGCTTTAGGACACGGATGAAGGGAGGGAGCAAATCAGGTCACCTAAATGGAAGGCACCACGGCTTGCAAAACCTTTCTCCCAAAAATAGCCTCCGAAGAAGCAAAAGTATCAAATTTGTAAAATTTGGCAAAAGTGTGCAGTGAAGACCAAGTCGCTGCCTTACATATCTGGTCAACAGAAGCCTCGTTCTTGAAGGCCCATGTGGAAGCCACAGCCCTAGTGGAGTGAGCTGTGATTCTTTCAGGAGGCTGCCGTCCGGCAGTCTCATAAGCCAATCGGATAATGCTTTTAAGCCAAAAGGAAAGAGAGGTAGAAGTCGCTTTTTGACCTCTCCTTATACCAGAATAAACAACAAACAAGGAAGATGTTTGTCTGAAATCTTTAGTAGCCTCTAAATAGAATTTTAGAGCACGGACTACGTCCAAATTGTGTAACAAACGTTCCTTCTTTGAAACTGGATTCGGACACAAAGAAGGTACAACTATCTCCTGGTTAATATTTTTGTTGGAAACAACTTTCGGAAGAAAACCAGGCTTAGTACGCAAAACCACCTTATCTGCATGGAACACCAGATAGGGCGGAGAACACTGCAGAGCAGATAACTCTGAAACTCTTCTAGCAGAAGAAATTGCAAACAAAAACACAACTTTCCAAGATAATAACTTAATATCTACGGAATGTAAGGGTTCAAACGGAACCCCTTGAAGAACTGAAAGAACTAGATTTAGACTCCAGGGAGGAGTCAAAGGTCTGTAAACAGGCTTGATCCTAACCAGAGCCTGAACAAATGCTTGAACATCTGGCACAGCTGCCAGTCTTTTGTGAAGTAAAAGAGATAAAGCAGAGATCTGTCCCTTCAGAGAACTTGCAGATAATCCTTTCTCCAAACCTTCTTGTAGAAAGGATAGAATCTTAGGAATTTTTATCTTGTTCCATGGGAATCCTTTAGATTCACACCAACAGATATATTTTTTCCATATTTTATGGTAAATTTTTCTAGTTACAGGCTTTCTAGCCTGAATCAGAGTATCTATTACAGAATCTGAAAACCCACGCTTTGATAAAATCAAGCGTTCAATCTCCAAGCCGTCAGTTGGAGGGAAACCAGATTCGGATGTTCGAATGGACCCTGAACAAGAAGGTCCTGTCTCAAAGGTAGCTTCCATGGTGGAGCCGATGACATATTCACCAGGTCTGCATACCAAGTCCTGCGTGGCCACGCAGGAGCTATCAAGATCACCAAGGCCCTCTCCTGATTGATCCTGGCTACCAGCCTGGGGATGAGAGGAAACGGTGGGAATACATAAGCTAGGTTGAAGGTCCAAGGTGCTACTAGTGCATCTACTAGGGTCGCCTTGGGATCCCTGGATCTGGACCCGTAGCAAGGAACCTTGAAGTTCTGACGAGACGCCATCAGATCCATGTCTGGAATGCCCCATAATTGAGTTATTTGGGCAAAGATTTCCGGATGGAGTTCCCACTCCCCCGGATGGAATGTCTGACGACTCAGAAAATCCGCTTCCCAATTTTCCACTCCTGGGATGTGGATCGCAGACAAGTGGCAGGAGTGATCCTCCGCCCATTGAATTATCTTGGTCACTTCTTTCATCGCCAGGGAAGTCCTTGTTCCCCCCTGATGATTGATATATGCAACGGTCGTCATGTTGTCTGACTGAAACCTTATGAATTTGGCCTTTGCTAGTTGAGGCCAAGCTCTGAGAGCATTGAATATCGCTCTCAGTTCCAGAATGTTTATCGGGAGAAGAGACTCTTCCCGAGACCATAGACCCTGAGCTTTCAGGGATTCCCAGACCGCGCCCCAGCCCACTAGGCTGGCGTCGGTCGTGACAATGACCCACTCTGGTCTGTGGAAGCTCATTCCCTGTGACAGATTGTCCAGGGTCAGCCACCAACGGAGTGAATCTCTGGTCTTTTGATCTACTTGAATCGTCGGAGACAAGTCTGTATAATCCCCATTCCACTGTCTGAGCATGCACAGTTGTAATGGTCTTAGATGAATTCGTGCAAAAGGAACTATGTCCATTGTTGCAACCATCAATCCTATTACTTCCATGCACTGCGCTATGGAAGGACGAGGAACAGAATGAAGTACTTGACAAGAGCTTAGAAGTTTTGATTTTCTGACCTCTGTCAGAAAAATCCTCATTTCTAAGGAATCTATTATTGTTCCCAAGAAGGGAACTCTTGTTGACGGGGACAGAGAACTTTTTTCTTTGTTCACCTTCCATCCGTGAGATCTGAGAAAGGCTAGGACGATGTCCGTATGAGCCTTTGCTTTTGACAGGGACGACGCTTGAATCAGGATGTCGTCCAAGTAAGGTACTACTGCAATGCCCCTTGGTCTTAGAACCGCTAGAAGGGACCCTAGTACCTTTGTGAAAATCTTTGGAGCAGTGGCTAATCCAAATGGAAGTGCCACAAACTGGTAATGCTTGTCCAGAAAAGCGAACCTTAGGAACTGATGATGTTCCTTGTGGATAGGAATATGTAGGTACGCATCCTTTAAATCCACGGTAGTCATAAATTGATTTTCCTGGATAGTAGGTAGGATCGTTCGAATAGTTTCCATTTTGAACGATGGTACCCTGAGAAATTTGTTTAGGATCTTTAGATCCAAAATTGGTCTGAATGTTCCCTCTTTTTTGGGAACTATGAACAGATTGGAATAAAATCCCATTCCTTGTTCTCTTATTGGAACTGGATGTATCACTCCCATCTTTAACAGGTCTTCTACACAATGTAAGAATGCCTGTCTCTTTATTTGGTTTGAAGATAATTGAGACCTGTGGAACCTTCCCCTTGGGGGTAGTTCCTTGAATTCCAGGAGATAACCTTGAGAAACTATTTCTAGCGCCCAAGGATCCTGAACATCTCTTGCCCAAGCCTGAGCAAAGAGAGAAAGTCTGCCCCCCACTAGATCCGGTCCCGGATCGGGGGCTATCCCTTCATGCTGTTTTGGTAGCAGTGGTAGGCTTCTTGGCCTGCTTACCCTTGTTCCAGCCTTGCATTGGTTTCCAGGCTGGTTTGGGTTGTGAAGTATTACCCTCTTGCTTAGAGGATACAGAATTAGAGACTGGTCCGTTTCTGCGAAAGGGACGAAAATTAGGCTTATTATTATAGGCCTTAAAAGACCTATCCTGTGGGAGGGCGTGGCCCTTTCCCCCAGTGATGTCTGAAATAATCTCTTTCAAATCAGGTCCAAATAATTACCTTTGAAAGGAATGTTAAGCAATTTTGTCTTGGAAGACACATCCGCTGACCAAGACTTTAGCCAAAGCACTCTGCGCGCCACGACAGCAAACCCTGAATTTTTCGCCGCTAATCTAGCTAATTGCAAAGCGGCATCTAAAACAAAAGAGTTAGCCAATTTAAGTGCTTGAACTCTGTCCATAACCTCCTCATACGAAGATTCTTTACTGAGCGATTTTTCTAGTTCCTCGAACCAGAAACACGCTGCCGTAGTGACAGGAACAATGCATGAAATTGGTTGTAGAAGGTAACCTTGCTGTACAAAAATCTTTTTAAGCAAACCCTCTAATTTCTTATCCATAGGATCTTTGAAAGCACAACTATCTTCGATAGGAATAGTAGTGCGTTTGTTTAGAGTAGAAACCGCCCCCTCGACCTTGGGGACTGTCTGCCATAAGTCCTTTCTGGGGTCGACTATAGGAAATAATTTCTTAAATATAGGGGGGGGGAACAAAAGGTATGCCGGGCCTTTCCCACTCTTTATTTACTATGTCCGCCACCCGCTTGGGTATAGGAAAAGCGTCGGGGGGCACCGGAACCTCTAGGAACTTGTCCATCTTACATAATTTCTCTGGAATGACCAAATTGTCACAATCATCCAGAGTAGATAACACCTCCTTAAGCAGTGCGCGGAGATGTTCTAATTTAAATTTAAATGTCACAACATCAGGTTCAGCTTGATGAGAAATTTTTCCTGAATCTGAAATTTCTCCATCAGACAAAACCTCCCTCATGGCCCCTTGAGATTGGTGTGAGGGTATGTCAGAACAGTTATCATCAGCGTCCTCTTGCTCTTCAGTGTTTAAAACAGAGCAATCGCGCTTTCTCTGATAAGTAGGCATTTTGGATAAAAGATTTGCTATGGAGTTATCCATTACAGCCGTTAATTGTTGCATGGTAATAAGTATTGGCGCACTAGATGTACTAGGGGCCTCCTGTGTGGGCATAACTGGTGTAGACACAGTAGGGGATGATGTAGTATCATGTTTACTCCCCTCATTTGAGGAATCATCTTGGGCAATATCATTATCTGTTGCATTACTGTCCTTACTTTGTTTGGACACTATGGCACAATTATCACATAAATTTAAATGGGGAGACACATTGGCTTTCATACATATAGAACATAGCTTATCTGATGGTACAGACATGTTAAACAGGCTTAAACTTGTCAACAAAGCACAAAAAACGTTTTAAAATAAAACCGTTACTGTCACTTTAAATTTCAAACTGAAAACACTTTATTACTGAATATGTGAAAAAGTATGAAGGAATTGTTCAAAATTCACCAAAATTTCACCACAGTGTCTTAAAGCATTAAAAGTATTGCACACCAAATTTCAGAGCTTTAACCCTTAAATTAACGGAACCTGAGCCGTTTTTACATTTAACCCCTATACAGTCCCAGAATGAGGCTCTGTCTATAACTAGAAAGGCCCCCATCTGAAAAAGGTGTCCAACACAGTGCCTGCCGTTTTTCTAAACGTTCCCCAAGATTATAATACCAATAATTAGTTAGAATCTGCATAATATGCCTAGTAAAGCAATTGTTTTAGCCCAGAAAAATGTCTACCAGTTTTTAAGCCCTTTTTGAAGCCCTTTATTCTTTTATGTTTAACTAAGAAAATGGCTTACCGGTCCCCATGAGGGGAAATGTCTTGTTAGAAATATGGCTAGTCATACCTTAAGCAGAAAAGACTGCTAACTGTTTCCCCCAACTGAAGTTACTTCATCTCAACAGTCCTGTGTGGAAACAGCAATTGATTTTAGTTACTGTCTGCTAAAATCATCTTCCTCTTACAAACAGAAATCTTCATCCTTTTCTGTTTCAGAGTAAATAGTACATACCAGCACTATTTTAAAATAACAAACACTTGATAGAAGAATAAAACTACATTTAAACACCAAAAAACTCTTAACCATCTCCGTGGAGATGTTGCCTGTGCAACGGCAAAGAGAATGACTGGGGTGGGCGGAGCCTAGGAGGGATCATGTGACCAGCTTTGCTGGGACTCTTTGCCATTTCCTGTTGGGGAAGAGAATATCCCACAAGTAAGGATGACGCCGTGGACCGGACACACCAATGTTGGAGAAATCTTATTTTATACAACAAGGGTATAGATGTCTTATTACTAATAAGCACTACCGCATTGTATTTGTGTTTTTAAACACATATTCTTTTAATTTAACTTTAATAAAAGTTGTGTTTTAACAAGTAGCTATGACCACTAGATGGCTATTTTGGGGACACAGAAGTGCTAATTAAAGTGCATATTTAGGTCAGGCTGTTCTGACTTCAATCCCTTAAAATTGTCTTCTTGCACCAGCCCTCTAGCCTTATATTGATTGATATGTATAAAAAGTGACACATAAATAGGCATCCCCGTCATCAATACTGGCTATTGCATTTTTTTTTTTTTTATAATTTAAATTCAGTAATGGTAAAGATGATATGCTTTCCAAACCCTGGAACAATGTAATAAAATGACAGCTAATTCACAGTAGCTATCTACTCATTTCTGTTGCAGAAGAATATTAATGAGATCCATACTAAACCTCAAATAAAATTTAGTAGCCATATAAAGTTTCAATACAGTAGATAAAAAACAATATGAAAACATACCTTGGTAAATATCCCAAAGCATGAAGTTGGTTCCCATCATTTAACTTGTTATTAGAAATATCCAGTAACTTTAATTTCTGAAGAGAATCAACAGGCCTGCAAAGAACATAAAATCAAATCAAGTAAATGAAGAACCGTAAAGATAAAATAAGATGCAATATGAAGGTTTAATGAACATGTTTGCTATTACATTATTGTTTGATCATTTTACAGACTTCTATATAGGGCTTTATTCAAAAAGACACGGCACATACTTTCAAACATTTTTTCAAGGGAATTTAAAAAAACAGCAGGGAAAATACAGATCCTGATATTCATGTGAATGGCAGCAAGTATTCAAACAGTGCTTAAAAAGAAAAAGCTGAGAAATTGGAGTGTTTTTATTGGGGTGGGGGTGTTCAGTTTTTTTATTCTAGGCTTTTTTTTTTTTTTTTAACTTAAAGGGATACTAAATCCAATTTGTTTACTTTCATGATTCAGATAGAGCATGCAATTTTAAGCAACTTTCTAATTTACTCCTATTATCATTTTTTCTTCGTTCTCTTGCTAGTTTTGTTTAAAAAGCATGAATGTAAAAGCTTAGGAGCCGACCCATTTTAGGTTCAGCACCCTGGATAGCGCTTGCTTAATGGTGGCTATATTTAGCCACCAATAAAGCAAGCATAACCCAGGTTCTTAACCAAAAATGTGCCAGCTCCTAAGCTTTACATTCCTGTTTTTTAAATAAAGATAGCAAGAGAAGGAAGAAAATTTAATAGGAGTAAATTAGAAAGTTGCTTAAAATTGCATGCTCTATCTGAATCACGATTGGGAAAAAAAAAACTTAAATTATTCTTACCTGATAATTTGCTTTTCTTCTGTTGGGAAGAGTCCACAGCTGCATTCATTGCTTTTGGAAATTTAGAACCTGGCCACCAGGAGGAAGCAAAGACACCCCAGTCAAAGGCTTAAATACCTCCCTCCCCCACTTCCTTCATCCCCCAGTCATTCTACCAAGGGAATAAGGAACAGTACAAGAAATATCAGGGTAAAAAAAAGGTGCCAGAAGAATAAAAACTAAAATACGGCCGCCCCATACATAAAACACGGGCGGGGAGCTGTGGACTCTTCCCGTCAGAAGAAAAGAGAATTATCAGGTAAGCATAATTTAAGTTTTTCTTCTTAAATGGGAAGAGTCCACAGCTGCATTCATTACTTTTGGGAAAACAATACCCAAGCTAGAGAACACTGAATGCAAACAAAGGGTGGGTACAAAAGACGGCCCTTTTCGAAAGGCACCACAGCCTGAAATCACCCAACACCCGATAAAAAAACTGTAACACTTAGAATAAGGGGTTAAAAACCTGAAAGGACCAAGTAGCTGCCCATCAGTTAAACAACCTACAAGGCCGTGTTAGAGACCATTCAGATTCATAGACTCCATTGAGCACAAAAATCCCCTGAGGAGCCAAGTCACACTGGCTTTCTAATCACACAGAACTAACCCCCGACCCGAAGGAAGAGAACCTTCACCTACCCCCGAGGGGGAAAACGGAGGACCCATAAGATATCTAAAGAACCACCAACTATGGTAAACAACCTCAAAACGACTAAAGCGAACCCAGGGTTGCTAAGGACAACCCCCCAGGGAAAAGAACTCCCTAGAAGGACAAGGACCGGAGATCAACACCACACCTATGAAAAAGCGACCACAAGAAGAAACCAGGTCTCCCTCAGATCCCTGATACAACACCATACGACCTATGATGCTTCAAGGAAGCCACAAGCTCCCCACTTTACCATAGTCTAGCAGACACAACCGCTAAACTAGACAAACACAGGTAAGAAACCTATATAAAACCAAAGAAGATTCGGAGCCCGCAGACGGGATAGAAAAATCTAATTTACTTATCAAAGACAAAAGGCTATCATGTGAAAACAACACAGCCACCTCTGAGCTCCAGCCACAAGGCAGCAAGGCTGACCCTAAGCCATCGTGGGAGACCATCTCACAAAGAATGCCGAAAAATATCGACGACAACTTCTGTCCAGGAAAAAACCCAGGCCTTAGAAGAATATCCAACACTAGCAGCATATGAAACCAGTGGAGGGATGAAACACCGTGAACCCCCCACCAAAGGCAGGAAACCAGGTTAGAAAACTGCCACAGCAGGATTCAAACTCCAAGCCTCCAGCTACTTAGGAAGGGTAGATATCCCTTAGGCCACTTAGACCTGTATCAACTGGAAGTACACGGTCAAGACTCAACAGAGCAGTCAGATCCCCGACCCCCACTCCAAGGTAACGGACCCAGTCCAAAAGGATTGGCAACGTCCGAATACAAAATTCTCCGAACCACACCTCAGAAGAAAAAGGAGGGGCCAAAAAAGGAACGAACCCATGGGATTTAAATCTTGCTTGCTACCACGAAGCCATGACAGAAATACAACGTGCTCGGGTTCCAGAACCCCTACACAGCTCCCCTCCTAAGAGGGACCACTCCCAAACAAGGGAGATAGGACACTAACCAGTGCCAGAATCCAGCCCCATGACCTCTTGCACGCAAAGAAGGGCAGAACACCTCGGAACGAGAAGAGGAGGACCTTTGGGGCGACAATGGATACTGTATTCTGAAACCTCCCTGAAGGAGGGCAACGCAAAGGAACCGCTTCCCCAGCCATAGGCATGGAGAAGAGATGAGAGAACGGTGAAAACCAAATCAATAAGAGACCATTCGGCCATACCGACAGCTCAGTTGAAACAAACAACCACGAGCCCACATCAAGGTGCAATAGCTGCCCCTGACACCACTGTAAGATCCCGCCTGAGAGACGGCAAAACTAACCCTCAGGCAGATACCAAATCCCCCTGAAGGGACAGCGGATGTTTCAAAACCAAAGGGTTTGAAACCAAACCGCCCATGACTAATCCAGATCCGGACTCCGACAAGAGACATGGACAAAGCCAGATCCCCAGAACCCGAGACCGGTCGATGTTATAACCCCCTGAGGAACCATCAAGGCAACTCACACGGAGGAGTGCCCCTGGGCAGAGCATTCCACGTCCCAATGTCCCTGGACATTGGACGCTCGAAATAGATTCAGACCAAAGAGTCTAGACAGACAACTTAACAGGCCTAAGAAGAGGGCAACCAGCACCCAGGGGAGAGTCTGAAACCAGGACCCTCTGCTTTCAAACCCAAAGAGCTAGATCTCTTAGAGAGTCAAAGGGGAACACCCCCCCCCCCCCCAAAGACCATGGGTTTACACGGAGCAGGCTCCAACAAGCCCTTGGGATGAGAAGGCGATAAAATCAACAAGACCATATGGGATCTTTGGATCCATAGAAACCAGAGAGTATACCAGAATCGGTGATCTCTTCTCATAGGAGTATTGTATACCTAAAGCTCCTCGGTTCTGGGAAGCCTACGCCTTTGCACTTCTTATTCCTTTCTTTTTTTTTTTTTTCTCTTTTTTTTTTTTTTCTTTTCTTTCTATCCTCCTTGTCTCACCCTCACATATTTCCTTTTTTCTTCTGCTCCACCTGCCTTACTCCACCTGCCTTAGCTGATCGGGTACTTAGTTGAGATATTTTTTGGGCGATCCTAAGGTCACTTCCTCTAGATTAAGAGGGTGGTCTCCCCCATATAGCGATTCTCCTATAGCCAGTCGTGTCCCTTGGGAGAGTGGTGACCCCAGCATGCGAGGTCGTCAAGCCTCGCATGGGAGTGGTTGGTGAACCTTTACAGAACGTGAGGCATGGAAGAATGACACATATACAATTGTGGGGTGTTTAGACACACCTGTCCGGCTATTATTTAGTGATGTTAGCTGTGTCTCCAGCTGGGAGCTAAAGAGTGGAGTATGAATTCACACCCGGGAAGGTTATATAAAGTAGCCCAGATAAAGAGGTAAACTGTTCTTATCCAGGGTTGAGCAGAAGACAATCAATGTTGTAGTATATACCCCAGCCTGCTTTGTTAATTGTATTCTGTGTTTTGTCACATACTTTCATATCCCCAGATGTTCTGGATATCAGTTGTAACCAAAAGAGATATGATTGTTTCTCTTTCATTGCCTTAATATGCTTGTACTCAACTCAATTTACCTCAATAAAAAGAAAATATTAAAAAAAAAAAAATCACCAAGACCCCTACAGGATCAGCCTCCCGGAAATCCTGTACATCACAGGAAAAATGGTGGGAGCCTCACAACTCCTGGCAGATAAGTCGACCAAGGCAATGCCGGGGAAAAAACAACAGGGCATAACCCAAACCCCTGCGCTCCCATAGAAGAGAGAGCACTCTAAAAAAGGAAGTAATAAGGATCTATTTCAGACCCAGATGACCCGACCATCCCAAGAAGGGAAAGAAGTAGCCCCCACGACCTACGAGAGGCACCTACGACTAGGCCACAAAAAAACAGACATCCAGAATATACCAAAAGAGAGAACTTTGGTTCCAAGCCCGATGACCCTCAGCAGGCTCCGAGTCCGGAACCCCCTTAACAGTAGGAACGGGAGGCGGATCGATGCAGTCCCTCTGTCTTCTAGTAATGGAGGCAACAAGAAAAGCGAACACTTATTAAAGTGAACAACCCAGCACCTGACAGGGTAACCAGTGCACCGGCACCACATGCGTGACATGAACCGCAGGAACAGCAGCTATCGCCTGACCAGTACCCGCCTGGTACGAGAGCACTCCGAAACTGTCCAAGGTCCAAGAAAAATCGAAGCCCCCGAAGGGATCGATAAACTATAAACATAACTATGTAATTATATAGTACTGCGCAATTTCTGAGGAAGTGCCCACGCAACCACAAAATCAAAAGTATCAGTTCCAGAGAAGAAACTTTCCCAAAATGGAAAATCATAAACATGAGCTTCGTAAAACAAATTAAACACATCCTAACCGGATCAAAAGAAAATAAATGCGGGGGCGTGTCCGGCCAGCAACTAAGATGGCCACTTTTTTCAGAGCTCACTCCTAAAGATTCTCAATCCATTAGGAAACAAACTTTCTCAAACCATCCAGCATAGATTCTGGTATAAACATGAAGAGAAGGTTTTTCTGAAACGAATTACATCCTTATTATATTCTAAAGAGCTTGTAACTGGAAAGCTGGTCCTTACAATCACACTGTTGGAAGACGACATCCCAGCAACCTCCCTGGGCAACCGGGTATACAGAGAACAGCACAACACCTCTGGACATTTTGAATAACCAAATAATGGAGGACTTTCATAAAGAAATACAAGCTGTTTGCAGCTTTAGAAAGGAAGATGCTATATCAATTTAAAGATCTAATTTGGCTAATTCAGCTTGACGCAAAACATGGGGGTAAACTTACAACAACAATGGAGGAGCCGGATGAGGCGGACGAACGATGTTCATGCACTGAGAATGAGCCATCCCGTTCCACTTTCCAAAGCAGAGCCCCAGCCCACACCTCCACAGATCTTATATGCCTCCAATCTCCTACTTACATGTGCGCCAGGAGATGCAACCGGCCCCCAGGTAGGGAAGGGATGTGCTACTCTATTACCACGTGAGACAAAGGCAGCAAAAAGACTGAGTATGCCACAGCCTATATCGGCTCAACATGAAGTGGTCTTGAGTGTATTAGAAAAGCTATCAGAGGAAAAGATTGCGGTATGCAGAGCTCATCAGCAGGAGGAAGAGGTACAATATGATAATTAATGGCAGCAAAGACAAAGTGAAATCGGAACGGAGCAGCTCTTGGATAATACCCGGAGAGAAGCGGTTAGTCCCTCAGGGAGTGACCAGAAGCCAGTCGTCCTAGCTGGAACAACAGGATCTACAGTGGAACTAAACATCAAAAACCCTAGATGCAGGTATACATCTTGGGACTTGCGTCCTCTCACTATGCTTCTGGGTTCTGTAACCAACTACTCAGCGGATCTCACGAACAGTCACTTAATCCAATCTGTGTCCGGGACTGAGCTTGAACAGAAATCGACTTCTTACTATAAACTTGGGATGGGTTAAAGACAGCAGCTGTTTTGTTCCCATATATATATATATATATATATATGTGTGATAATTAAAAGCTGGGAGTGGATATTTTCCTGGTTAGACTTCTGTAGTTGAACGTATAGTGTTTTTAGCACATTAGTCCTAATTCTTTAAAGAACATGGAGCAAAGGATTTTATTACATGACGACAACCAATCTGAGGATGTATATCCCACTGTCGCCTCACATGCAGTAGAAATTATTACATATTACCATTAATATAGGATGTGGTTATATACTAACTGCCTATTATGCCTCACACACATTATGAGCCATTAGTATATCTCTATCTTAAGTAAAGCTCTTTGTTTGGAGTACTACATGGCAGTCAACAATGACACCACCTAGTACCCTTGAAAAAATGTATAACATTGTTAAAAGTATGCAATACGATACGTCATATGCTTAGGTGCATATGCATGCACCTAAGCATACCTACCTGCCTTTCAACAAAGGATACCAAATGAACAAAGTACATTTGATATTTGAAGTAAATTGTTAACTTTTTGAAATGTGTATGCTCTATCTTAATCATGAACTAAACATTTTGGGTTTCATGTCACTTTAGGAATAACAAACACATATTTGAAATATAAACTAAATGTATGTACTAGAGAAATAATTACCTTTCAAGAACTGTGATATCATTGGAGGCTAGATGTAATTCTTCAATTGATGGCCACATAGCAGCACAATACAACACCTTCACAAAAAGCAGAAGAAAGGACAAGAACAATTAGATTTGCAAAATATGTCAGCGTGGATAAAAATAAAAGTAAAGGACTAATGATATCTGAACCTGAATTAAAGCAACATTAAACTGCTGTACAGAACTTTTACAGAATTGTAACTACCCAGCATACTCCTGTCTTTCCTCCCACAGTGCTCTTCAGAGCCATCCTCCTAATTTAATGGGAAAGTTTACTCTAATTTTTTCTCCCCTTTAATTTGTTCACATTGATCCATTTTACCTGCTGGAGTGTATTAAATTGTTTTAAATAAGATTTTTATTCTGCTGCTGATATTAACAAGTCATTGGAAACACATTAAATGAACGCATTAAATTAACGATTTTAAAGTACACTGTCCCTTTAACCTGTTACAAATTAATTTTAAAAAATACATAGAAAAAGGATTTTTTTTTTATTTAATTAATCTAAACGGATGTTCTTTTAAACTTATAGTTTTTTTTTACCCTTTAACTTTACCTTTTTTTATTGCAAAACAATTTTATATTAAAGCTTTCATATTACAATGTTTAAAATGTCACTTTCAAATTAAAATAAATTTAAACGCCTCATTTTTTAAATAATTCAAGCATACAAAACAAAAAAAAGGGAGCGTTAATGTTCACCAGCTGGACGCGAAAGGGGGTACGCAACAACTAGATAGACCCGGATTCGAAATCGAAGACACAAATAGAGTATGAGTTGCGGGCGGAGGAATGGCGCAATGTTTAACTACACTAAAGGTGAATTATTTTAAAATTGAGGCGTCTACATTTATTTTAATGAATGAAAGTGCCCCTCATTTAATGATTCATTACAAATATTGCAGATGGAATCACCAAAATTTACCATCACTTTAAGCACTTTATTTTGGTAAATTATTTTACAAATTTTTATATTTTCTATGGTGTTTTTCCCTCTATGTTATCCACACTATTTATTTCTCTTGAAACATCTTCCTTAACAAAGCTTTCCCGATTTATAAAAGGAATCATCTTTGTGTAATTATTGAATTACAAAATTAAAGGGCCAGTCTACTTGAAAATGCCTATTGTTTAAAAAGAGAATCCCTTTATAACTCATTCCCCAGTTTTGCATAACCAATATTGTAATATTAATACACGTTTTACCTCTGTGATTATCTTGTATCTAAGCTACTGCAGACTGCCCCCTTATCTCAAAATTGCATTTGAGCCAATCAGTGCTGACTCATAAATAATTCCACGAGAGTGAGCAGAATGTTATCTATGTGGCCCACATGAACTGTGTAACTGTGAAATCTGTAAAAATACAATGAGATAAGAGGCAGCCTTCGACGCTTAGAAATCAGTTTATAAGCCCGGCTAGGTTTAGCTTTCAAAAAAGAAGACCAAGAGAACAAAGCAAATTTGATGGTAAAAATAAATTGGAAAGTTGTTTAAAATTGCATGCCCTACCTGAATCATGAAAGTTTAATTTTGACTAGACTGTCCCTTTAAGTATTAGGCAGCATCAGATATCAGCCAAAGTACATAAGATATATAATTACTGGAAAAACAATAATACAGATATAGAATTTACTATATTGAGTAATGAAATGAGCATTGTAATTTAAGAAGAAATCAATTAAAAGAAAATAGGGAAACAGGTTGCTCTGAAAACTACCTCAGTCCACGTTATTCCCGTTTGATTCAGAGAAAGAATCTTCAAATTAAGAAATGCGTCAGCTAACGTGGGTGGACTAGATGAAAGAGAAAGTCTGTTTTCACTGTAATAAAGGGTGAAAAAACAAATATTAACATAACTTTTTTTACTAAATATTAACATAATATTTTAGTAAACATAGCAGCAAGCGTGTGTCTATATATATATACATACACACACACATACACAGTTGTGCTCATACCCTGGCAGAATTTATGATTTCTTGGCCATTTTTCAGAGAATATGAATGATAACACAAAAACTTTTCTTTCACTCATGGTTAGTGTTTGGCTGAAGCCATTTATTATCAAGCAACTATGTTTACTCTTTTTAAATCATAATGACAACAGAAACTACCCAAATGACCCTGATCAAAAGTTTACATACCCTGGTGATTGCCTGATAACATGCACACAAGTTGACACAAAATGGTTTGAATGGCTATTAAAGGTAACCATTCTCACCTGTGATCTGTTTGCTTGTAATTCGTGTGTGTGTATAAAAGGTCAATGAGTTTCTGGACTCCTGACAGACCCTTGCATCTTTCATCCAGTGCTGCACTGACGATTCTGGATTCTGTGCCATGGGGAAAGCAAAAGAATTGTCAAAGGGTCTGCGGGAAAAGGTAGTTGAACTGTATAAAACAGGAAAGGGATATAAAAAGATATCCAAGGAATTGAGAATGCAAATCAGCAGTGTTCAAACTCTAATCAAGAAGTGGAAAATGAAGGGTTCTGTTGAAACCAAACCACTGTCAAGTAGACCAACTAAATTTTTAGCCACAACTGCCAGGAAAATTGTTCGGGATGCAAAGACAAACCCACAAATAACTTCAGGTGAAATGCAGGACTCTCTGAAAATATGTAGTGCGGCTGTTTCAAGATGCACAATAAGGAGGAACTTGAAAAAAGATGGGCTGCATGGTCGAGTCGCCAGAAGAAAGCCATTACTACGCAAATTCCACAAAGTATCCCGCTTACAATACGCCAAACAGCACAGAGAAAAGCCTCAAACCTTCTGGCACAAAGTCATTTGGAGTGATGAGACCAAAATTCAGCTTTTTGGTCACAACCATAAATGCTACATTTGGAGAGGAGTCAACAAGGCCTATGAGGAAAGGTACACCATACCTACTGTAAAACACGGAGGTGGATCGCTGATGTTTTGGGGATGTGTGAGCTACAAAGGCACAGGAAATTTTGTCAGAATTGATGACAAGATGAATGCAGTATGTTATCAAACAGAACCCCTCATTCACTTCTCACTTCTTGATTAGAGTTTGAACACTGCTGATTTGCAATCTCAATTCCTTGGATATCTTTTTATATCCCTTTCCTGTTTTATATAGTTAAACTACATTTTCCCGCAGATCCTTTTACAATTCTTTTGCTTTCCCCATGACTCAGAATCCAGAAACGTCAGTGCAGCACTGGATGAAAGATGCAAGGGTCTGTCAGGAGTCCAGAAACTCATTGATCTTTTATACACACACACTAATTACAAGCAAACAGATCACAGGTGAGGATGGTTACCTTTAATAGCCATTCAAATCCCTTTGTGTCAACTTGTGTGCATGTTATCAGGCCAAAATCACCAGGGTATGTAAACTTTTGATCAGGGTGATTTGGGTAGTTTCTGTTGTCATTATGATTTAAAAAGAGTAAACAAACACAAAATATTAAAATTAGCCTGTTGGTGGTATTAAAATGCATAAAAGCAAAAGAAAAGAAATGACAGACCTGAGATAAAGACTTTGTAATTCCTTCAGCTGTTTGGTAATGTCTGCCACATTTTCCCAAGATGAAAGTAAATTTTTGGACAAATTTAATATAGTAATATCTGATAATTTATGTTAAGGAAAAGTTTTACATAAGTTATTCAGTCTTTCACCCGATTATATTTCCACACTCCAGATACTCCCATAAATGTCCTCTTTGATCTCACTATGACCTACATTGGTGTTTCTAAACCATGGTCCTCAAGTACCCCAAACAGGCCAGGTTTTCATGATATCTTAACTAGAGAACAGGTGAAATAATCAGCTGATGGGTGAGAGCAGGTTAGTAACCATGGTTACTGATCAGCTGATTACTTAAACTGTGCTCTAGTTCAGCTATAAAAACACAGTTGAGAAACACTGACCTTCATCATCACTTCTTCCCTCTCTGGTGTTGTACCTACTCTATAGAACTTTTTAGCTCACTTCATATGATTGTCTCCCACCTTTCAAAACCCTACCTGTTCCAAAATGTCAATCAACATTCCTCCTAATTATTCATCACCATACCCACCTATAAAAGAATACTAGCTCAGTCAAGCAACCCCTACACCTTTTGCCTCACTCACCCCTAACCTCTGCATATATATATATATATATATATATATATATAGCCACTTCCCCTTAAATAGATATAATTGAAACCAATAAATTACAGTATATACTGGCTGCATCTATGAGCTAAGCACTCAAAGGGGCGCGAACATATTTCTTTCATGCAATTGGCAAGAGTCCATGAGCTAGTGACGTATGGGATATACATTCCTACCAGGAGGGGCAAAGTTTTCCAAACCTCAAAATGCCTATAAATACACCCCTCACCACACCCACAATTCAGTTTTACAAACTTTGCCTCCTATGGAGGTGGTGAAGTAAGTTTGAGCTAAGATTTCTACGTTGATATGCGCTTCTCAGCATTTTGAAGCCTGATTCCTCTCAGAGTACAGTAAATGTCAGAGGGATGTGAAGGGAGTATCACCTATTGAATGCAACGGTTTTCCTTGCGGGAGATCTATTTCATAGGTTCTCTGTTTTCGGTCGTAGAGATTCATCTCCTACCTCCCTTTTCAGATCAACGATATACTCTCATATTCCATTACCTCTACTGATAACCGTTTCAGTACTGGTTTGGCTATCTGCTATATGTGGATGGGTGTCTTTTGGGAAGTATGTTTTCATTACTTAAGACACTCTCAGCTATGGTTTGGCACTTTATGTATTTATATAAAGTTCTAAATATATGTATTGTACTTATATTTGCCATGATTCAGGTTTTCAGTATATTTCCTTTTGCAGACTGTCAGTTTCATATCTGGGAAATGCATTTTTTAGGAAAATGTATTTCTTACCTGGGGTATAGTCTTTTTTCAATTGACTGTCATTTTCAGATTCACAGGCAGAATTAGGCTTGCGAGGGCGCAAAATGCTAAAGTTTATTGCGTCATTTTTGGCGCGAAGTTACGTTCGATGACACAAATTCGTCACTTCCGATGTCTTAGTTGACGCCGAGTCCTTTCACAAGGTTGCGTCTTCAATGACGCGAGTGTGTCATTTCCGGATGTTGTTAGCGCCAAAATAAATTCTGTTTGTGTTGTGCGTCATACTTGGCGCCAAATATTTTTATTATTTAAAGCCCCATTCCTATATGCCTCTTGCCTTTTTCTCTATCAGAGGGCTATGCTGTTTGCATTTTTTTCCCGTTCCTGAAACTGCCATATAAGGAAATTGATCATTTTACTTTATATGTTGTTTTTTTCTCTTACATTTGCAAGATGTCTTAATCTGATCCTGTCTCAGAAATCACAGTTGGAACCCTGCTGCATGGTAACAGTTCTACCAAAGCTAAGTGCATTTGTTGTAAACTTGTGGAGGTTATATCTCCAGCTGTGGTTTGAAATAGTTGTCATGATAAACTTTTACATGCAGATAATGTGTCCATCAGTAAAAGTACATTGCCTGTTGCTGTTCCTTCAACATCTAATGTACAAGATATACCTGTGAATTTAAAAGAATTTATTGCTGATTCTATTCAGAAGGCTTTGTCTGCCATCCCGCCTTCTAATAAACGTAAAAGGTCTTTTAAAACTTCTCATAAAGTTGATGAAATTTCAAATGACCGACAACATACTGAATTATCCTTCTCTGATGAGGATCTATCTGGTTCAGAAGATCCTGCCTCAGATATTGACACTGACAAATCTACTTATTTATTTAAAATAGAGTATATTCGTTCTTTGTTAAAAGAAGTGTTGATTACATTGGATATGGAAACTAGTCCTCTTGATATTAAAACTATCAAACGTTTAAATTTTGTTTATAAACCTCCTGTATTTATTCCAGAGGTTTTTCCAGTTCCTGATGCTATTTCTGATATGTTTTCTAAGGAATGGAATAGGACTGGTACTTCTTTTATTCCTTCTTCAAGGTTTAAAAAATTGTAGCCTTTGCCAGCAGTTAGAGTTTTGGGAAAAGATCCCCAAAGTTGATGGGGCTATCTCTACACTTGCTAAACGTATTTCTATTCCTATGGAAGATAGTACTTCTTTTAAAGATCCTTTAGATAGGAAACTTGAATCTTATCTAAGGAAAGCCTATTTATATTCAGGTCATCTTCGCAGGCCTGCAATTTCATTGGCTGATGTTGCAGCTGCATCAACCTTTTGGTTGGAAAATTTAACGCAACAAGAATTGGATTCTGATTTGTCTAGCATTGTTCGCTTGCTTCAACATGCTAATCATTTTATCTGTGATGCCCTTTTTGATATCATCAAAATTGATGTTAAATCTATGTCTTTAGCTATTTTAGCTAGAAGAGCTTTGTGGCTTAAATCTTGGAATGCTGACATGACTTCTAAGTCTAGATTGCTATCTCTTTCTTTCCAAAGTAATAAATAATTTGGTTCTCAGTTGGATTCGATTATTTTAACTGTCACTGGGGGAAAGGGAGTTTTTTTGCCTCAGGATAAATCTAAAGCTTCTAACCGTTTTCGTTCCTTTCGACAGAATAAGGAACAGAAACCTAATCCTTCCCCCAAGGAATCTGTTTCCAATTGGAAGCCTTCCTCAAATTGGAATAAATCCAAGCCTTTTAAGAGACCAAAGCCAGCCCCCAAGTCCGCATGAAGGTGCGGCCCTCATTCCAGTTCAGCTGGTAGGGGGCAGATTATGAATTTTCAAGGATGTTTGGACAAATTCTGTCCAAAATCAATGGATTCTGAGTATTGTCTCTCAGGGGTACAGAATAGGACTCAGAGTAAGACCTCCTGTGAGAAGATATTTTCTCTCACGCATCCCAGCAAATCCAGTAAAGGTTCAGGCTTTCCTGAAGTGTGTTTCAGACCTGGAGTTTTCAGGGGTAATCATGACAGTTCCGTTTCAGGAACAGGGTCTGGGGTTTTATTCAAATCTATTCACTGTCCCAAAGAAAGAAAATGCATTCAGACCAGTTCTAGATCTAAAATTTTGAATTGTTATGTAAGAGTGCCAACTTTCAAAATGGTGACTATAAGGACTATTCTGCCTTTTGTTCAGCAAGGGCATTATATGTCCACAATAGACTTACAGGATGCATATCTTCATATTCCGATTCATCCAGATCATTATCAGTTTCTGAGATTCTCTTTTCTAGACAAGCGTTACCAATTTATCGCTCTTCCTTTTGGCCTAGTGACAGCTCCAAGAATCTTTTCAAAGGTTCTCAGTGCCCTACTTTCTGTAATCAGAGAGCGGGGTATTGCGGTGTTTCCTTATTTGGACGATATCTTTGTACTAGCTCAGTCTTTACATTCTGTCGAATCTCACACAAATCAGCTAGTGTCGTTTCTTCGAAAACATGGTGGGAGGATCAATTTACCAAAAAGTTCTTTGATTCCTCAGACAAGGGTTACCTTTTTAGGTTTCCAGAGAGATTCAGTGTCCATGACTCTGTCTCTAACAGTCAAGTGATGTTTAAAATTGGTTTCAGCCTGTCGGAACCTTCAGTCTCAGTCATTCCCTTTAGTAGCTATGTGCATGGAAGTTTTAGGTCTCATGACTGCAGCATCGGACGCGATCCCCTTTGCTTATTTTCATATGAGACCTCTCCAGCTTTGTATGCTGAACCAATGGTGCAGGGATTATACAAGGATATCATAATTAATATCCTTAAATCCCAATGTTCGACTATCTCTGACTTGGTGGTTAGCTCACCATTGTATAGTTCTAGGGGCCTCTTTTGTTCGTCCAACCTGGACTGTGATCACAACAGATGCGAGTCTTTCAGGTTAGGGAGCTGTTTGGGGATCTCTGACAGCACAAGAGGTTTGGAAATCTCAAGAGGCGAGATTACCAATCAATATTTTGGAACTCTGTGCGATTTTCAGGGCTCTTCAGATTTGGCCTCTGTTGAAGAGACAACTGTTCATTTGTTTTCAGACAGACAATATCACAACTGTGGCATATGTAAATCATCAGGGTGAGACTCACAGTCCCCAAGCTATGAAAGAAGTATCCTGAATACTTGCTTGGGTGGAATCCAGCTCCTGTCTAATTTCTGCGGTTCATATCCCAGGTATAGACAATTGGGAAGCTGATTATCTCATCCATCAGACTTTACATCTGGGAGGGTGGTCCCTGCATCCAGATGTGTTTTCTCAGGTTGTTCAGATGTGGGGTCTTCCAGAAATAGATATGATGGCTTCTCATCTAAGCAAGAAACTTCCCAGGTACCTGTCCAGGTCCAGGGATCTTCAGGCGGAAGCAGTGGATGCGTTGACACTTCCTTGGTGTTATCAACCTGCTTATATTTTCCCGCCTTTAGTTCTTCTGCCAAGAGTGATCTCAAAGATCATCATGGAGCAATCATTTGTGTTGCTGGTGGCTCCAGCATGGCCTCACAGGTTTTGGTATGCGGATCTTGTTCGGATGTCCAGTTGTCAACCTTGGCCACTTCCATTAAGGCCGGACCTTCTGTCTCAAGGTCCGTTTTTCCATCAGGATCTCAAATCATTAAATTTGAAGGTATGGAAATTAAACGCTTAGGGCTCAGTCATAGAGGTTTCTCTGATTCTGTGATTAATACTATGTTGCAGGCTCGTAAATCTGTTTCTAGAAAGATTTATTATCAAGTTTGGAAGACTTACATTTCATGGTGTTCCTCTCATAAATTCTCTTGGCATTCTTTTAGAATTCCTAGAATTTTACAGTTTCTTCAGGATGGTTTGGATAAGGTTTTGTCTGCAAGTTCCTTGAAGGGACAAATCTCTGCTCTTTCTGTTTTATTTCACAGAAAGATTGCTAAGCTTCCTGATATTCACTGTTTTGTTCAGGCTTTGGTTCGTATCAAGCTTGTCATTAAATCAATCTCTCCTCCTTGGAGTCTTAATTTGGTTTTGAAGGCTTTACAGGCTCCTCCATTTGAGACTATGCATTCTTTGGACATTAAACTACTTTCTTGGAAAGTGTTGTTTCTTTTGGCCATCTCTTCTGCTAGAAGAGTTTCTGAATTATCTGCTCTCTCTTGTGAATCTCCTTTTCTGATTTTTCATCAGTATAAGGCAGTTTTGAGGACTTCATTTAAATTCTTACCTAAGGTTGTGGATTCTAACAACATTAATAGAGAAATTGTTGTCCCTTCCTTGTATCCTAATCCTAAGAATACTTTAGAGAGATCTTTACATTATTTGGATGTGGTGAGAGCTCTGAAATATTATGTTGAAGCTACTAAATATTTCAGGAAGACTTCTAGTCTATTTGTTATCTTTTCTGGTCCTAGGAAAGGTCAGAAGGCTTCTGCTGTTTCCTTGGCATCATGGTTAAAGCTTTTGATTCTTCAAGCTTATTTGGAGTCGGGTCAAGCCCCGCCTCAGAGAATTACAGCTCATTCTACTAGATCAGTTTCCACTTCGTGGGCTTTTAGGAAAGAAGCTTCAGTTGATCAGATTTGCAAAGCAGCAACTTGGTCTTCTTTGCATACATTTACTAAATTCTACTGTTTTGATGTATTTGCTTCTTCGGAGGCAGTTTTTGGTAGGAAAGTTCTTCAGGCAGCTGTTTTAGTTTGATTCTTCTGCTTATGTTTTAAGGTTTTCCTTTCATTTATGAGAATACACTTATATTTTGGGTTGTGGATTAATTTTCTTCAGCGAAAAATGGCTGTTTTTTATTTTATCCCTCCCTCTCTAGTAACTCTTGCGTGGAGTTCCACATCTTGGGTATTGCTATCCCATACGTCACTAGCTCATGGACTCTTGCCAATTACATGAAAGAAAACATAATTTATGTAAGAACTTACCTGATAAATTTGTTTCTTTCATATTGGCAAGAGTCCATGAGGCCCACCCTTTTTATGGTGGTTATGATTTTTTTGTATAAAGCACAATTATTTCCAAACTCCTTTGTTGATGCTTTTTACACCTTTCTTTTTCACCCCACTACTTGGCTATTTGTAAAACTGAATTGTGGGTGTGGTGAGGGGTATATTTATAGGCATTTTGAGGTTTGGGAAACTTTGCCCCTCCTGGTAGGATTGTATATCCCATACGTCACTAGCTCATGAACTCTTGCCAATATGAAAGAAATGAATTTATCAGGTAAGTTCTTACATAAATTATGTTTTTTTTATTTATATAAAAGACAGCATTTAAAAAGGTATTATAGCTAATTTGGTAATACAAATAAGATAAATAAAACCTTGTCATACTCGTGGAGACGTTTTATGGTCAACAAAAGTAACTAAACAGAATTTTAAAAAAAATGTAGAAAAATCAATTGCTACTTTTCTATAAACAATATAATCTTTTGCCCAAATTTCCAAATAGAAATAAAACTAATAAATCCAGACTAGACATCATCAAACTTGGCCCTCCAGAGGTATTAGAACTACATTTCCCATGAAACTCAGCCAGCTGATATGCTGGCTGAGCATCATGGTAAATGTAGTTCCAAATCCTCTGGAGGCCCAAGTTTAAGGATGTCTGATCCAGACTATTACACATTTTATTTCACTGATCTTATTCTAAGGTAATCTTTGCAATAATGTAAACATGCACAGCTTTTAAAAGGATACTTGGGCACGAATTGTAGATATCTTCTTTATCGCCGGCATGGCTGACTCCACATTCTCTTAATGAAATGTCCCGTAACTTGTTCAGTTGACTGTATTAAAAATAAATAAATGCACATCTACTTTCTGATAAAATAAGAACATTAGTCGTATATTTTGTTTCCTCTTTTTAATGGTTTTAGATATGTAAATTCATATACAAATGGTAAAATACATTATTTTTTTTGCAGGGGTGGGCTGTCTTTTCCAATAAGTTGTTTATTTACAACTCCTATTGTTAAAAGTTTACCTGGTCCCCCATCAACTAAAGGTTTTCCCCCCCTTCTTTTATCAGGTGGTACAGCCAGTGTTCTTTCGAGATTTCCTACCATGATTTGCGCATGCGCAAAATTACGTCGCTGCATTCCACATGTTTCATTTTGTAGGAAATTCTCCACGGAAGCGGGAGCGTTAAATAGCACTCCACTTGTAATCTGGCCCTTAATAGGGAATGAAATATTGAGTTTAATGCCTTTTAACATTATTATATCTGTGTTAGAGAATTTTTTGTTGCACTATTACTTGCATATAACTGTGTTTTACTCCTGAAAAGGGAGATCCAAAGCAGCACATGTCCAGCCACCAATAAGCATCTCCAATGCTACTCCTAATCCTACCTAGGTATGCTTTTCAAGAAAGGATATAAAGCAAATGTAAATTTAAAAGGGACAGTCTAGTATTCATTAAACTTTCATTATTCAGATAGGACTTTTAATTTTAATCAGCATTCCAATTTACATTTATCATCAAATTTGCTTTTTTCTATTGGTATTCTTAGTTTAAACTAAACATAGGTAGACTCATATGCTAATTTCTAAGCCTTTGAGGGCTGCCTCTTATCACATGCTTTTTAAATCTCTTTTCAACACAAAGAGACAGAAAGTACACGTGGGCCATATAGATAACACTGTGTTCAGGCACAGGGGGTTATTTAAGATTTAGCACAAAACAATGCTAAATTTAAGACAATAGATAATAAACAGTCACAGTCATGTGATCAGGGGGCTGGAAGAAGGTTCCTAGATATAAGATAATCACAGAGACAAAAAGTGTATTAATATAACTGTGTTGGTTATGCAAAACTGGGGAATGGGTAATAAAGGGATTATCTATCTTTTAAAACAATAACAATTCTATGGTAGACTGTCCCTTTAAGAATAGAAGCAAAAAAAAAAGAAAAGAATAAATCTCTTAAAATTGCATGCTCTATCTGAATCATAAAAGTTGAATTATGATTTGCATGCCCTTATAATCACTACATTGCAAAGGATTCTCATGCAAAATAAATATGTTTTAAAGCATTTACAATTGTAATTTTGCATTGCTTTTAAGTCCTAGGACAAACCCCTTGGGTGTTTTTTATGGTATCTCCTGAGCTGTGTTCAGGAGATACCATAAAAAACACCCAAGGGGTTTGCAAGTTTCAACCAATCACTACGCAGCATGTAGGAGTGTCAGGGTACTGAATTGAGCAGACAGCACTTCAGTCTCTTTTGGCAAGAGGGAAAACTACCATTTTTATATTTAATATCAGGCAAAATAAATAATGAATGTGAATGGGAAATTGTTATAATGGCCATAATTAAAACATTTTATATAATATTACATTTTGAGTTTAAAGACCCTTTAAATCACAACTACTTGCTATCAACAAGATGTGCTGTCTTTCTGTTAACCTACTAATGTCCACAACAAACATGTTACGCACTATCTGTAAACCTTCTCGTCACACAGCATACTGAAACAGCAGCCCATGTAAGGAAATCTCATCCCCAAAGGTTTTTTCTGCAGCTAGAAATGGATTGTTTAGTGGTGCATGGTGGCTGCTTGGCTTAGAGATACAAGTGTAAACCAGTAAATATTATAATATAGTACAATATGCACTCCTTACTTAGCGTAGAAAATCTCAACTTTTATACTTTGGCTCTCCACAAGTAGTGCTCACAAACAGAAGTACACTATAATGTGGGGAAATGGATAACAAAAAGGGAGTAAAATATGGTATATACTGTATACTTGGCAATTTACAATTATCTTGCCTCTCCACAGCCAGTACTCAACAAAAGAAAAAGAGAAAAGACACACACAAAAGAAAATGTTGTTGAATCATAGACATTTGTATTCTATTTATCTACAGAAAACTTTGAGCAAATTTTCCTTCTTTGAAGAAAAAATTATATTATCTGGGAACACATAGTTCCAATAGACCGCAATGTAAAACACTTTTCAGTGCCATTTTTTTATATAAAACACTCCACACCCGCCAACCTTATCCCCCAAAAACTGCATAGTGCAGTTATTTTATTAAAAAAAAAAAATGCCACAATTTTAAGTTTAGAATAAAATACACGCCACTGTATTTTGGGGCACATTTATAAAATTAACCAAAGATCTGAACAATAACCAGCCACTAATGGTGGTTATTTATCACGATAAATTAGCGCTCCACTTGTAATCTAGCCCTTTATATCTCTAGATGTGGTAAAGACAAACACTGTGGGGAACCTCAAGAATGTCTTGGATAAGCATAAATCTATCCTATACGCTAATTCAGCTTACACTTTATCGACAATATGGACATATGAGTTGGGTGGCCAATCTGGGTCTTATCTACTGTCAAAATCTGTTTCTATGTTTCAAACTGCTATTACAATGAAGGAGCAATGCCAACAATGACAGCCTCAGAACTTGCATAACCCTCTCCACAAACCAACATGGGATCACGGGTAGCAAGTGTCATGTGATTGTCTAAATCAATTAGCCCTGGTACAAACAGAAATCCATGACATCATCAAGGTAAACAAACATGGCAGCCTCCATAGAGAAGGATGCCATGTAGCATAAACATATCTATAGAAAGTAAGCCATCACTGACTGCACATTAATATTTGGTTAAGAAACCAAATAATCCTTAAGATGGAACTCATGAGCAGAAGCAGACATGTGAGAAACTGCCTATCCTGCAATGGGCAGTAAGAATGCTCGGCAAGATGGGAGAGCCTCTTTTATAAGTTTCATGGGAGTGGCTTTTTTGTTTTGGGTCCTTTCCCCAGTATCGTGGGGTACTTACAACTATTGGTGATTATTGGCTCAGGAAAGCCAAGATAAAGTAGGAAATGTGCTAGCCTGCTAAGGAATGCATATTGTATAATATTATTTAGGATATATATTTCTGTAGAAAATAAAATAAGAAAAGAGCATAATAAACCCCAGCTAAGAGCTTGTTTCCACTGAGCCGTAATTTGGTTTGCACAAGGTCGCAAACTGATAAACATGCTGTTGGAAGCAATTTCGTGTATCATCTGCTTTCAAAGGCGTGTTATACCACAATATTGAGGCTCGGCTGCTGAAAATATTTTCACAACCGATAGAAAGCCGTTAAACGCTAATTTACACCAGGTTTCCAATGAAAGCACAAACTGATTATACAGGCTGCTGATACATTGAAACATTTTACACCTAGCTCAACTAGGTGTAAGAGAGTAAAAATTTGCTTTTAGAGGCATAGTTCCCATTGAATGTTTAAAACTTGCAAATAATGCAAGTGTTTCAATGTAGAAAAAAAATTGTTGTCCCATATATAGTAATAGTTGCTCTTATGTTCTTATGGAAATATCAATATGTATTTACATTTGAGAATGTATGCAAGCATATATCTACAAATTAAAAATAGACCTATGCCTAGGGCAGCAATAAATATTACATATATTAATAAAGTAGAAAATGTAATTATAATAAAAAGTAGTATTTGCTTATAGTTACAAAATATGCATTATAAATAAGTGTATCTTTGTTTTTGTTTCTCTTCAGAGGTGATCACAGGTAAGGAGCGCAGACGTTAAACGTAAAGTTTATAGTGTTAAGTAAGGTTACCATAGCAACTAACTTGTTATGTCACAATTTTCAAGAAATCAGACGTCAGATGGAAGCGTTAACATATTAACTTACACCTACACGAAAAGAGTGACTGCATGCACTGCGGAAATATTTAAATAAAACCTGGTACTAAAATGGAGAGGTAAACTAATTTTAGCCGACGGCAACTTTGGTAGCATACAGCTCCATTTTTTACAGCTCAATGGAAACAAGCCCTAAGAATACACAGGCACCCAAAAACTTAAATTATGCTTACCTGATCATTTTCTTTTCTTCAGATGGAGTCCACAGCTGCATTCATTACTTTTGGGAATTCTGAATCTGGCCACCAGGAGGAGGCAAAGACACCCCAGCCAAAGGCTTGAATACCCCTCCCACTTCCCTCATCCCCCAGTCATTCTGCAGAGAAACAAGGAACAGTAGAAGAAACATCAGGGCTAAAAGGTGCCAGAAGAACAAAAACAACAGACGCCCCACAGAAAAAATATGGGCGGGGAGCTGTGGACTCTTACCATCTGAAGAAAATGATCAGGTAAGCATAATTTATGTTTTTCTTCATAAATGGAAAGAGTCCACAGCTGCATTCATTACTTTTGGGAAAACAATACCCAAGCTATAGAGGCAGCCCATTCTGAGGGAACCTGGCCTGAAAACCCCTACCAAATAAAATCCTGCTTCGTCCAAAGCCGAGAACAACTTTGGAAGAAAAAAAAAAAGGAAAAGGTCCAACACTGACCAGCAGATAGTCCGCAGCCTTGCTAGAGACTGCAGGAACTAGACTCTACTGAGTCAACAGCCTCCAAGAGACACCGTCCCCTGCAGTCGGTCTCCAAACAACACACCCCTTACTAAAGAAAGGGAACAAACTACCGTATTCTTCCACAAAGAAGAGAAGGCAGGGTGAAAACATGATTGTACAAGTAAAAAGCATGGCTAATTCCCCTTAAGAGACTCAAGGTGCTGCTCATTTTATCAACCTCGAAAGGTGGAAAGGCTGAGTAGACCTCGCCGGGGATCGAACTTGCAACCCTCGGTTTGCTACAGTGCATTAGTATGCTGAGCTAGCTTCCAGCTAGCATAAGGAACTCCAGAAAAACCCTAAAAAGGGCACAAAAACACAGAGAAAAAACCAGAGAAACCAGGTCAGGCTAACAGAGATCCATCCCGTCTCATAAAAACAAGGGGAGGCAACGCCCAGACCCCAGAAATACAGAAACCACGGGATAAGGCCGGGAGTCTGAAACAGAGAGAGGATCTTCCCCTAACACAGTACAACCGCACTCTAGAAAGCAACTGAAGACGAAGGTGCCCAAGTCGCAAAAAGGTATCTCAGAATACCGAAATATTCAGAATGAAACCTTGTGCAGCAAGCTCAGATAGGACTAACGAACATCACCTAAAGCAAAAAAACCTGCACACTGCAGTCATTGCTAAGTATCCACTAACCAGCGGATAACGAGGCAGGCTATCAAAGAGCCGCCAGATCCTGCTCTAACACCAGACCAGCCCAAGCGAGAGACATGTCTGATAGACAGGGGGACAGAAGACCCCAACCACAAGCCCCCAGGGAATGGAAGAAAATAAGAGGGGACTCACCCACCCCAACAGAGCTCGGGTGCCAACCCAATCCGCTCCTCCAAAATAAGGCACTCCCAATGAGAACCCCCTAGGATCTGGAGAGAAAAGTGCAATAGATCCGTAGGAAGACCTGTCACAACTCAGATGCTGCCCCTTACAGAAATAAGCCACCTAATCCAACCTCCTACATACAGGGCAGGAGAAGGACCCTCCAGAGAGAGGAAACCCCCACTCATAAGGAAGATAAACTATCACCTCGAAAGGGAAGGGGCACAGATAAGAAGAGCATACATGTCCACAAGACATGAAGCAATAGGATGATCAAAACACGAACCGAATGAAAAATTATCCAGACACCACTGTTGACCCAATATAGAAAAATCTCCACATAGAGGAGCACACTCCGTCCGAAGGACAAGTCAGGCCTTAAAGTTTATAACCAGTACCCAAAGGTAGATGAGAACTCTGGCCTACCTGCTTGCAAGCCCAATGAGCTAGCCCCCTATGTCACAACATAGGGTCCCTGAAAAAAACTGGGTCGTCCCAAACCAGTCCATCGGATCATAAGTCTCCAGACATCCAAGAAGGATCCAAGACAAGATCTCCAGACCCGGGACCCAGAATCATCCTAGAACGAACGACACCCTCAGGGAACACAAGATATCCCGTCTGAAGCAATCAGACCTTACAGGGGATAAGAACCGGGAAACCCGGAGAACGGGTACAGGACAGTACTAGGCCGCGACAAAGTCACGCAATTTCTCTAGAGCTCAAAGGCCCCAAGGGCAGCAGTAAGGGAAATGAAAATGAGAACAGAGTCACCCGAAAGAGAGTAGAAGAAAGGCTAGTCTCCATAATCCTTTGAGATTATCGTTCCAGAGGACCACACCCAAGGGAGAAGAATGCAAGCATCCCGAACCTAGGCAGTTCCCCTAAGCAAAAAGCTTGGAAAAAGAGACAACACCTATCGCCCCTAATATGGAGATGACTAACTCCCGAAGGAAGACAGAGCCTCACGGCCTTCACTTCCTAATTAAGCGGCCAAAGCCGCCACAAAAAAACGGACGAAGTCCAGAAAGTCTCGACCCAAAGGAAGAGAACCTCTAAATGGAATAAGTCCTAAAAGGAAACTTCCTAAGAGACCATGAAAGGCAAAACCGTAAGAACTGTGGTATGAAGGACCTAAATCCTCCAAGCCCCCAACCCACAACGGGAAGGAACACTCTAGTACCCGAAAAATTGGGAAACAACTGAGCATGTCGCCTTTCAATCCCGGTCCACTAGATTGAAAGGTGAATGAGAACTGAACCAATCCCCCATGCCCCTAAGCAACCACGGACCCTCAAGTCCTCTCAGGATGCTTATTGAAGCTTGTAAAACAAGACAATCACACAATCATATTGTGATTACTGGGCGCCCTCCCCGGACCAACCGGACATAAAAGGTGCCACTGGTCTGAACTAGGCCTCAAATACAGAAGGATTTGTATCCAGTCAGGACCAGCCTGAAACCAAGGGCCCCAGCACTGTCAAGCCAACAGAGTCTCCCTCGATGATGGAGGGATAAAGAACAGTCAGACAGACGTTTGTAAACAGAGCAAACAAAATCGTGAGTATCAATTCCAGAGAGGAAATTTCCTGAAGGAAACATCACACCACAACATGAGCTTTAAACCAAATAAAAATCATCCTCACTGGATGAAAATAAAAGATAAGGCAACCCCATAGGTTACCGCCCAGGAAGAACGGACAGACCCGCAGGACCTGCCCAACAGGGGCCAGAAACTTCCAAGCTCAGAACTGGAAAAGGATACACAAATAACAAAGACTATAAGAAGATTACTTCATCCCCTTATGTCTATGTATGAAAACCAGTCGAAGAGTAAGACTGAGAATCCCCAGACCCATTAAGAGTGGGATCCTCCAGCAATGCCAAAAACGTGCCTTAGTAGGACACGAAGGTGTGCCAGTCTATAACGAAAGGCGCAACATACCTTCGCCGGGAAAAAAGGAAACACCAGCCCGAAGGTTGACCCCCTGAGGCCTCAGGGGCAGTCGCTCCCCCGGAAGGCTGAACTGGACCAGGCGATCCCATGTTAACGAAACACGGACAATATCGTAAGCACACTCCCGGGAGGTGCAGATGTGCCAGCGCCAAAGGTATGGCCATGCGGAACCATGTCATAACCTCCGGTGGGAACAGGCCACACTCCCTAGAAAAAATAAGTAGCGTTTGGGTTACCTGCATGCGTAGTAAGAGTTGATGGTAGGGAACTCGTCTCGTGAGAAATAGAATCCCCCGAGACGGATGGCTCAGTCAGCACCCGATTCCCCAATCCCGAGGAACAGAGCTCTCTTAAACGGCATTCGGAACATAATTGATGGGCATGTATCACCCGGGCCAATTCATATTCTTCGCAAGAAGAGTCTGAATCAGAGACCTCCAGAGAACCAGACACCAGCGGACCAGGATTTCTCCGTCGCCACGCAGTCAGGAAAACAGAAATGGTGTCACAAGGTAAACCGTGCAGTCCATGCAAAAGTGCGCCCGACCGAAAAGGCCGCGTCACTAGACATAGGCCGTTATGTTCCAAAATAGCCATGAGCCGGAGCAACACTACACAGTAGCAGACAGAATCACATAAACATGATTATAAACCCCTCTGATCAATAATCCCCCTCAGGAGATATTAACCCTTGATTCCTAGATACAAAAAGGAGCCTCACTGAGACCCTATGTTAAAGTTATCCCCGAAAGGTTGCAGCCCCTCTCGGATAAACAGTTGAAATTACAATACACCCATGATGAAAGTAAAATGAAACGATCTTACCGAAATCTACGCCGTGGAACAGGAACACGGCCCTTCAAGTGTGACAGATAGTAGCGTCGCCTCTGCCCGCCTCTGCCCTGGCGAAACTCGTCAATGCCAATTGCTTGTGGAGCTTTTAATATGAGTCGGGATGGTTTCGCAGAAAGACTCTCCCTGCATCTCCGAACTCTAACTTTCACCCATGTTCTCACTGAGAGGCCGACAGGACTACTTAAAACGCCAGTACGATGCCGAAGAGTACTACCCTCCATAAGAGACTATCGAAAAACTTCTGACACTTCTCTGCCAACCTCCTGGGACGAAAGGCAAAGAATGACTGGGGGATGAGGGAAGTGGGAGGAGTATTTAAGCCTTTGGCTGGGCTGTCTTTGCCTCCTCCTGGTGGCCTAAATTCCCAAAAGTAATGAATGCAGCTGTGGACTCTTTCCATTTATGAAGAAAATAACATTTACTCAAGTGGTCATGAAATTCATTTATGTTCGTCAAATTTGGTGCTACTTTTAAGTTTAAAACTACCTTTTCTGATTTACCTTTGTTCTTCATGAACAGACTCGAACCCCACAAGTTCCACTGTTCTTTTTCCTAGAACGAGTTCCTCTGTCTGCTCAACTTTCAATCCATAACGTTTATTTAGTGCAGTTAAAAAATCAACACCAAAATCTGCCTTCTTTGGACGAATAAAAGACCCTCCTGTAGGATGACTAAAAAAAAAAGTTTTTAAAAAAGTGGAGTTAATTAACAATATAATCCATTTATCCTTAGACATGTAAAATAAGAGGTTTTAAAAAAAAAAAAAAATTAAATGTGCATTTTTTATTATTATGAGTTAAATAAATAACAAAAGGTATATATTAACTACTCATCTAATAAACAAATCAGCAAAACTTTTGTGATTAATTGATTTGTTAAAGGAATAATTAAATATAAAAAAGCATTGCATATTACTTATTTTTTTCCATTATCCTTTAATGAATGAACAAATTGAGCAATATTAGTTGATTTGCTTATTTATTAATTAGAATGGATGATTAGTTAAAATGTACTTTTTATCTAATTATTATATAAAGCTGGAATTCTACAAATGTAATATTAAAATAAAAATACATTATTATAAGTCAATTACATTCTATTATTTACTGCAGTCAGTATATGATTTATGTATAAAAGCAATAACAAGATCTGGTATTTTAAAAGAAAAAAAATTAAAAGGGAAACTTCGAAATGTTCTGCTTTAAAACCCATATTAAAAGTGCCAATAAAGCGCTACGAAATGTTGTGGCACTATACAAATGATAACAATAATAATAAAAATACCAAGTATATGAGTGAATATTAGAGGTTGCTGTAGAGATAACACTGGGCAGATTATTATCTTTTTCATTTCTATCAGTGTATTTTAATACGGAAAACATTTCTAAATCATCTTATTTTTTAAAAAATAATAATTATGATAAAAACAATAATAATCAGCACCAATTTATAGTCTGCATTACCTGCATGTAAAATATTTTTCTCCGTTATGTGTTCCATCATGTTTTCCCCTTTGAGGATTGTCCCATTCTACACCAAGCCAAGGTCCTTCAAATGACACAATGCACAATTTTAAACAGACTGTTCAAGGATACCAATTCATTAAAGGGACACTCAAGCCAAAATTAAACTTTCATGATTCAGATAGAGCATGCAACCATTTTAAACAACTTTCCAAAATGTGCACAGTCTTATATTTGAGTCAGCAGCTTCTACTGAGCATGTGCAAGGATTCACAGAATATACATATATGCATTTCTGATTGGCTGATGGCTGTCACGTGATACAGGAAGTGTGGAAATAGACATAACTGAAATTTGTCAGAAAAAAAAATCTACTACTTATTTGAAGTTCAGACTAAATGTTATTGCATTGCCATTTTATCATGCATGTGTTGATTATGCAAATCTACTGTATTTACTGGTCCTTTAATTCAATTTAGCCTGCATCTTAGGGTCCAGAAAATGCTCCAACAGCTCATTATCTTCTCATGGAAATTCATTAACCATCAAAATAGCATATAACAAATAAACTCAAAAAATAATAATATTCACTGTGGTTAGTAATACATAAAACCTACTAGCAGTGTTCTCCCCAGGAACTTTTTAATGTGTGCACCATCTGGCTGATTTGACTTACTACCTGGCTAAAATGTTAGCCAAAAAACATAATTTATGCTTACCTGATAAATTTATTTCTCTTGTAGTGTGTTCAGTCCACGGGTCATCCATTACTTATGGGATATATTCTCCTTCCCAACAGGAAGTTGCAAGAGGATCACCCAAGCAGAGCTGCTATATAGCTCCTCCCCTCACATGTCATATCCAGTCATTTGACCGAAACAAGACGAGAAAGGAGAAACTATAGGGTGCAGTGGTGACTGGAGTTATAATTTAAAATTTAGAACCTGCCTCAAAAAGACAGGGCGGGCCGTGGACTGAACACACTACAAGAGAAATAAATTTATCAGGTAAGCATAAATTATGTTTTCTCTTGTTAAGTGTGTTCAGTCCACGGGTCATCCATTACTTATGGGATACCAATACCAAAGCTAAAGTACACGGATGATAGGAGGGACAAGGCAGGAACATTAAAGGGACACTGAACCCAAATTTTTTCTTTTGTGATTCAGATAAAGCATGCAATTTTAAGCAACTTTCTAATTTACTCCTATTATCAAATTGTCTTCATTCTCTTGGTATCTTTATTTGAAATGCAAGAATGTAAGTTTAGATGCCGGCCCATTTTTGGTGAACAAACTGGGTTGTTCTTGCTGATTGGTTGGTAAATTCACCCACCAATAAACAAGTGCTTTACATGGTTCTGAACCAAAAAAATAGCTTAGATGCCTTCTTTTTCAAATAAAGAAAGCAAGAGAACGAAGAAAAATTGATAATAGGTGTAAATTAGAAAGTTGCTTAAAACCGCATGCTCTATCTGAATCATGAAAGAAAAAATGTGGGTTCAGTGTCCCTTTAAACTGAAGGAACCACTGCCTGTAGAACCTTTCTCCCAAAAACAGCCTCCGAAGAAGCAAAAGTGTCAAATTTGTCAAATTTGTAAAAAGTATGAAGTGAAGACCAAGTTGCAGCCTTGCAAATCTGTTCAACAGAGGCCTCATTCTTAAAGGCCCAGGTGGAAGCCACAGCTCTAGTGGAATGAGCTGTAATTTTTTCAGGAGGCTGCTGTCCAGCAGTCTCGTAGGCTAAGAGTATTATGCTACGAAGCCAAAAAGAGAGAGAGGTAGCCGAAGCCTTTTGACCTCTCCTCTGTCCAGAGTAAACGACAAACAGAGAAGAAGTTTGTCGAAAATCTTTAGTTGCCTGTAAGTAGAACTTCAGGGCACGGACCACGTCTAGATTATGCAAAAGACGTTCCTTCTTTGAAGAAGGAATAGGACATAATGATGGAACAACAATCTCTTGATTGATATTCCTGTTAGAAACAACCTTAGGTAAAAACCCAGGTTTAGTACGCAGGACTACCTTGTCTGAATGAAAGGTCAGATAAGGAGAATCACAATGTAAGGCAGATAACTCAGAGACTCTTCGAGCCGAGTTAATAGCCATCAAAAACAGAACTTTCCAAGATAAAAGCTTAATATCAATGGAATGAAGGGGCTCAAACGGAACACCCTGAAGAACTTTAAGAACCAAGTTTAAGCTCCACGGAGGAGCAACAGCTTTAAACACAGGCTTAATCCTAGCCAAAGCCTGACAAAAAGCCTGGACGTCTGGATTCTCTGCCAGACGCTTGTGTAAAAGAATAGACAGAGCAGAAATCTGTCCCTTTAGTGAACTAGCGGATAAGCCCTTTTCTAAACCCTCTTGTAGAAAAGACAATATCCTAGGAATCCTAACCTTACTCCATGAGTAACTCTTGGATTCACACCAATATAACTATTTACGCCATATCTTGTGGTAAATTTTTCTGGTAACAGGTTTCTGAGCCTGTATTAATGTATCAATAACCGAATCCGAAAACCCACGCTTTGATAGAATCAAGCGTTCAATTTCCAAGCAGTCAGCCTCAGAGAAATTAGGTTTGGATGGTTGAAAGGACCCTGAATTAGAAGGTCCTGCCTCAGGGGTAGAGACCATGGTGGACAGGAAGACATGTCCACTAGGTCTGCATACCAGGTCCTGCGTGGCCACGCAGGCGCTATCAGAATCACTGATGCTCTCGCCTGTTTGATCCTGGCAATCAGTCGAGGTAGCAAAGGAAAAGGTGGAAACACATAAGCTATGTTGAAAACCCAAGGGGCTGCTAGTGCATCTACCAGCACCGCTCCCGGGTCCCTGGACCTGGATCCGTAACAAGGAAGCTTGGCATTCTGGCGAGATGCCATGAGATCCAGATCCGGTTTGCCCCAACGACAAATCAGTTGAGAAAATACCTCCGGGTGAAGTTCCCACTCCCCCGGATGAAAGGTCTGGCGACTTAGAAAATCTGACTCCCAGTCCTCCACGCCTGGGATGTAGATCGCTAACAGGTGGCAAGAGTGAGACTCTGCCCAGCGAATTATCTTCGAGACTTCCAACATCGCTAGGGAACTCCTGGTTCCCCCTTGATGATTGATGTAAGCCACAGTCGTGATGTTGTCCGACTGAAATCTGATGAACCTCAGTGTTGCTAACTGAGGCCAAGCTAGAAGAGCATTGAATATTGCTCTTAATTCTAGAATGTTTATCGGGAGGAGTTTCTCCTCCTGAGTCCACGATCCCTGAGCCTTCAGGGAGCTCCAGACTGCTCCCCAGCCTAGTAGGCTGGCATCTGTTGTTACAATTGTCCAATCTGGTCTGCGAAAAGTCATTCCTTCGGACAGATGAACCCGTGACAACCACCAGAGAAGAGAATCTCTGGTCTCCTGGTCCAGAATTAGCAAAGGGGACAGATCTGAGTAATCCCCGTTCCATTGACTTAGCATGCATAGTTGCAGCGGTCTGAGATGTAGGCGCGCAAATGGCACTATGTCCATTGCCGCGACCATTAAGCCGATTACTTCCATGCACTGAGCTATTGATGGGCTTGGAATGGAGTGAAGGACACGGCAAGCATTGAGAATCTTTGATAACCTGGACTCCGTCAGGTAAATTTTCATCTCTACAGAATCTATAAGAGTCCCTAGAAAAGGGACCCTTGTGAGTGGTAACAGAGAACTCTTTTCCACGTTCACTTTCCACCCATGCGACCTCAGAAATGCTAGAACTATCTCTGTATGAGACTTTGCATTTTGAAAACTTGATGCTTGTATCAGAATATCGTCTAGGTACGGAGCCACCGCTATGCCTCGTGGTCTTAGTACCGCCAGAAGTGAGCCCAGAACCTTTGTAAAAATTCTCGGGGCCGTAGCTAACCCGAAGGGAAGAGCTACAAACTGGTAATGCCTGTCTAGAAAGGCAAACCTTAGGTACCGATAATGATCTTTGTGAATCGGTATGTGAAGGTAGGCATCCTTTAAGTCCACTGTGGTCATATATTGACCCTCTTGGATCATGGGTAGGATGGTCCGAATGGTTTCCATCTTGAACGATGGAACCCTTAGGAACTTGTTTAAGATTTTTAAGTCTAAGATTGGTCTGAAGGTTCCCTCTTTTTTGGGAACCACAAACAGATTTGAATAAAACCCTTGCCCCTGTTCCGTTCGCGGAACTGGGTGGATCACTCCCATCACTAAGAGGTCTTGTACACATTGTAGAAATGCCTCTTTCTTTACTAGGTTTGTTGATGACCTTGACAGATGAAACCTCCCTTGTGGAGGAGAAGTTTTGAAATCCAGAAGGTATCCCTGAGATATAATCTCCAACGTCCAGGGATCCTGTACATCTCTTGCCCAAGCCTGGGCGAATAGAGAAAGTCTGCCCCCCACTAGATCCGTCTCCGGAAAGGGGGCCCTGTCTTCATGCTGTCTTAGGGGCTGAAGTAGGCTTTCTGGCCTGCTTGCCCTTGTTCCATGACTGGTTGCCTTTCCAACCCTGTCTGTAACGAGCAGTAGTTCCTTCCTGTTTTGGGGAGGAAGTTGATGCTGCTCCTGTCTTGAAATTACGAAAGGCACGAAAATTAGACTGTTTGGCCTTTGATTTGGCCCTGTCCTGAGGAAGGGTGTGGCCCTTACCTCCAGTAATGTCAGCAATAATTTCCTTCAAGCCGGGCCCGAATAAGGTCTGCCCTTTGAAAGGAATGTTCAGTAGTTTAGACTTAGAAGTTACATCTGCTGACCAGGATTTAAGCCATAGCGCTCTGCGCGCCTGTATGGCGAATCCGGAATTCTTAGCCGTAAGTTTGGTTAAATGCACTATGGCATCCGAAACAAACGCATTAGCCAGCTTAAGGGTTCTAATCTTGCTCAAAGACTCATCCAATGGTGCTGTGCGAATCGCCTCTTCCAGAGACTCAAACCAGAATGCCGCTGCAGCAGTGACAGGCGCATTGCATGCAAGAGGCTGTAATATAAAACCATTGGATCTGAGAAAGCACAGCTGTCCTCCACCGGGATAGTGGTACGCTTGGCTAAAGTAGAAACTGTTCCCTCCACCTTAGGGACCGTCTGCCATAAGTCTCGTGTGGTGGCGTCTATAGGGAACATTTTTCTAAATATTGGAGGAGGGGAAAAAGGCACACCGGGTCTATCCCACTCCTTGCTAATAATCTCTGTAAGCCTCTTTGGTATAGGAAAAACGTCAGTACACACCGGTACCGCATAGTATTTATCCAGCCTACATAATTTCTCTGGGATTGCCACCGTGTCACAATCATTCAGAGCCGCTAACACCTCCCTTAGCAACACGCGGAGGTTCTCAAGCTTAAATTTAAAATTTGAAATTTCTGAATCCGGTCTCCCCGAATCAGAACCGTCACCCACAGAATGAAGCTCTCTGTCCTCATGTTCTGCAAATTGTGACGCAGTATCAGACATGGCTCTCGTGTCATCGGCGCGCTCTGTCCTTAACCCAGAGCTGTTGCGCTTGTCTCTTAACTCGGGCATATTGTATAATACTTCTTTCATAACATTAGCCATATCATGTAAAGTGATTTGTAAGGGCCTTGATGTACTTGGCGCCTCAATCTCACGCACCTCCCGAGCGGGAGACGAAGGTACTGACACGTGAGGAGAGTTAGACGGCATAACTTCCCCCTCGTTGTCTGGTGATAATTTCTTTATCGGTACAGATTGACTTTTATTCAAAGTAATATCAATACAATTGGTACACATATTTCTATTGGGCTCCACATCGGCTTTTAAACATAATGAACAAGCAGATTCCTCTGTATCAGACATGTTTAAACAGACTAGCAATGAAGCTAGCAAGCTTGGAAATTACTTTCAATAAGTTTACAAGCAATATAAAAAACGCTGCAGCGCTTTTAAAAAAACACAGTTGAATAACAAAGAACTAATTCAGTTATAGTCAACAATTCTTTAAATGTATTAATTAGCAGAGGATTGCACCCATTAGCAAAAGGATGATTAACCCCTCAGTACCCAAAAAACGGATATCAAATTAAGATTTAACGCTTTTATCACAGTCAAACATACTGTCACAGGTCTGCTGTGACTGATTACCTCCCTCAAAAACGAATTTTGAAGACCCCTGAGCTCTCTAGAGACGTCCTGGATCAAGGAGGAAGAAGCAGGAAGACTGTGCTAGAATTTTAACTGCGCAACAAGGCGCTAAAAAAAGGCCCCTCCCACTCATTTACAACAGTGGGAGACCTGATATAACAGTTTCTATGCAGAAATATACGTTAGCCATGTGGAAAAAAATCATGCCCAAAAGGATTTATCACCAAAGTACCTCACAAAACGGATAACATGCCAGTAAACGTTTTAAACACAAACTTCTTTTTATGTCATGCAAAGTTATCACTAAGCCTGCTACCAGTCGCTTCCACTGCAGATAAGGCTTAAGCATTATTTCAGTATTAACAGTATTTTCTCAGTCAAATTCTAGTCCCTAGAAAATAACTCTACTGTGCATACATTTATCAGCCTGATACCAGTCACTACTACTGCATTTAAGGCTGTACTTACATCATACGGGTAACAGCAGTGTTTTCTTAGTCAATTCCATTCCCAGAAAATATTGTACTGCACATACCTCATTTGCGGGGGACCCCGCATGCTATTCCCATTGTCTGAAGTTACCCCACTCCTCAGAATGTCGAGAACAGCCAGTGGATCTTAGTTACGCCTGCTAAGATCATAGAAAACGCAGGCAGTTTCTTCTTCCAAATACTGCCTGAGATAGAAAAACAGCACACTCCGGGGCCATTTAAAATAACAAACTTTTGATTGAAGAATAATTAAGTAAAAACTCTGACTCCTCTCGCGACCTCCTTCTTTGTTGAGGGTTGCAAGAGAATGACTGGATATGACATGTGAGGGGAGGAGCTATATAGCAGCTCTGCTTTGGTGATCCTCTTGCAAGTTCCTGTTGGGAAGGAGAATATATCCCATAAGTAATGGATGACCCGTGGACTGAACACACTTAACAAGAGAAATAAGCTAAAATGAACTGAATTGCTCAAGTTGTCATTAAATAACTATGGTAAATTATGCAATTTCTTTGTGCTTTGGATAACAGAACATGCTATAATATTAGAAATTATAACACTGCCCCCACCGACTACTTCATAATGCCACCCAGATCGCAGCATTTGCTCACTGATGACCTCTTAGGGGTCAGTTATTACAGTATTGCTGGTAACGTATAGGACACTTCCTTCACCTCTTACCTTCAGCTGCAGTCTGTCACTTAAAGGGAAACTGTACTGTACTTCCCCTATAATGCAGCTCCAATGATGTTTTATACCAGCTGCAGAATACTGAATGTGTTGGAAATCGTTCCTTTAGGTTTATTGTTGACGATAAATGTGAAATGGTTTACTTTGTTCATTTAAACCATCACCCATAATAGAAGAACATCAAAGAGACTAAAGTAAAAGAAGAAAAGGATCCTATTGGTTTAAAGCATTTTATTATTACACTATTACTAGCATATTATGTGTTAACACCAGCAAAGTGGGGTTAAACACATAGTTAAAGGGATATAAAGAATTTTGTATATTGGTTATATGTTAGCGCTGCGGAATCTGTTGGCACACTTCAAATAACAACAATAATATTAATAATAATAATATGTTAAATAAATCATTGCAATACGTATTATTCATCATTTTAAAAGGATTTTACCTATTATTTTTTTTAACTTAATTTGAGTCCATTACTTCCTGTAACTGCCCAATAAGGGGGCTATGGTCTCTACAGGAAGGCAGAGTTGGAGTTTTACCTTTGATGTGGTTGCTAGGAGACACCTGCTCTAGCTGCAGTCAGTTTATTGCCCATGCTCAGTAGAGGACTTTTCTACAAAAAATATGTGAAAGTAGTTCTGTAATGTCAACTAACAGAAGTAAATTCAAAAGTCTCTTAAAATTGCATGCTGTGTCTGAATCATGCAAGTTTAATTTTGATTTTCATGACCCTTTTACTGTACAGTGTCGCTTTAAGTAGAATGTTCAGTCTATTACACATTTACTTTTTTTGGGGGGGGTAGGGAGGAAAGCACAAATCCTTTCTATCATATGCTTGCTAGATTTTGTTTGTATTGCATGAAGAGGGAAATAGGTTTAGAAGCCCAGACATTGATCATATCCAACAGACGCAGGCTATTGGTCATCTGGTCCCAATAATTGAAAATACTTTCAGTGTTTCTGTAAAGAATGAATACCTTGGGTGGGCGGTACATTTCCAACGTAGCGCACTGTTGCACATTCTCCATCGCAAATAATGCGTTTGCCAATGGCATCACTGGAGATAGGATCAATCATGGTCCACGACTCAAACTTAAATTCCAGAAGAAACAAAAATGAATATAGTTAATTAAAGTGAATATACTGCAAAAAAATAGTGTAGAGAAGAGGAAGCAAAAGCAACTTAAAGGGACAGAAACCCAAAATTTTCTTTCATGATTTGGATAGAACATACAATTTTAAACAACTTTCCAATTTACTTTTTTTATCACATTTGCTTCATTCTCTTCTTATCCTTTGCTGAAGGAATAGCATTGCACTACTGGCAGCTAGATGAACATATCTAGATAGCCAATCACAAGAGTTAAATGTGTGCAAGCACCAATCAGAAGCTAGCTCTCACTAGTGTAGGATATGTGCGTATTCTTTTTCAACAAGGGATACCAAGAGAACGAAGCACATTTGAAAATAGAAGTGAATTTAAAAGTGTCTTAAAATGACATGCTCTATCTGAATCATGCAAATTTAATTTTGATTTTTCTATCCCTTTCAGGTCCTATGTCAGAATATATCTGACAATGGGTTTTACCACATGCAGTCAAACGCCGGATATATTCCGACATTTCCAATTTTGAATTTCACAGCTAAATAGTGCCATCTAGCGGTGGACTTGCTATTTAGCTGAGAAATTCAAAAGTATGGCGCGGAAATTAAATAAAACCTGCCAGCTGCAGGTTTTATTTAATTTATAGGACCTGAAAGGGTTAACCCCTTAATGACCGCAGCACTTTTCCATTCTGTCTGTTTGGGACCAAGGCTATTTTTACATTTTTGCGGTGTTTGTGTTTAGCTGTAATTTTCCTCTTACTCATTTACTGTACCCACACATATTATATACCGTTTTTCTCGCCATTAAATGGACTTTCTAAAGATACCATTATTTTCATCATATCTAATTTACTATAAAAAAACATTATAAAATATGAGGAAAAAATGGAAAAAAACACACTTTTTCTAACTTTGAACCCCAAAATCTGTTACATATCTACAACCACTAAAAAACACCCATGCTAAATAGTTTCTAAATTTTGTCCAGAGTTTAGAAATACCCAATGTTTACATGTTCTTTGCTTTTTTTGCAAGTTATAGGGCCATAAATACAAGTAGCATTTTGCTATTTTCAAACCATTTTTTTTCAAAATTAACGCTAGTTACATTCGAACACTGATATCTTTCAGGAATCCCTGAATATCCATTGACATGTATATATTTTTTTTTTCAAAGACATCCCAAAGTATTGATCTAGGCCCATTTTGGTATATTTCATGCCACTATTTCACCGCCAAATGCGATCAAATAAAAAAAATTGTTCACTTTTTCACAAATTTTTTCACAAACTTTAGGTTTCTCACTGAAATTATTTACAAATAGCTTGTGCAATTATAGCATAAATGGTTGTAAATTCTTCTCTGGGATCCCCTTTGTTCAGAAATAGCAGACATATATGGCTTTGCTTTTTGGTAATTAGAAGGCTGCTAAATGCCACTGCGAACAATACGTGTATTATGCCCAGCAGTGAAGGGGTTAATTAGGGAGCATGTAGGGAGCTTCTAGGGTTAATTTTAGCTTTAGTGTAGTGTAGTAGACAACCCCAAGTATTGATCTAGGCCCATTTTGGTATATTTCATGCCACCATTTCACCGCCAAATGCAATCAAAGTAAAAAAAACGTTAATTTTTTCACAATTTTAGGTTTCTCACTGAAATTATTTACAAACAGCTTGTGCAATTATGGCACAAATGGTTGCAAATGCTTCTCTGGGATGCCCTTTGTTCAGAAATAGCAGACATATATGACTTTGGCGTTGCTTTTTGGTAATTAGAAAGTCGCTAAATGCTGCTGCGCATCACACGTGTATTATGGCTAGCAGTGAAGGGCTTAATTAGGTAGTTTGTAGGGAGCTTGCAGGGTTAATTTTAGCTTTAGTGTAGAGATCAGCCTCCCACCTGACACATCCCACCCCCTGATCCCTCCCAAACAGCTCCCTTCTCTCCCCCACCCCACAATTGTCCCCGCCATCTTAAGTACTGGCAGAAAGTCTGCCAGTACTAAAATAAAAGTTTTTTTTTAAGAAAAAAAGAAGAAGCATATTTACATATGCTGTGTTTAGGATCCCCCCTTAACCCCCAACCTCCCTGACCCCCCCAAAACAGCTCTCTAAGCCTCCCTCTCAGCCTTATTGGGGGCCATCTTGGGTCCTGGCAGCTGTCTGCCAGTACCCAGTTTGAACAATCAAATGGTTTTTTTTTATTTTCTTTTTGTTTTTTTTTCTGTTGTGTAGCTCAATCCCCCCCCCCCCCACCCACGGACCAACCCCCACCAACGGACCAACCCCCACCACCTAAATCACACCTAAGGGGTTTATTTTTAACATTAAATGTCCCACATTTTTTCTGTAGTGTAGCGGTTCCCACCCGCTCCCTCCCCGTGCACGCGCCCGCCCCCGCGCGCTCCCCCGGACTTACCCGCCCACGATCCCGCCCCGCTCCACATGACCAGGGCCATCGATGGCCGCCACCCACCTCCCACACCGGCTCCCACCCACCAACGATACCGGCCATCGATGTCCGGTGCAGAGAGGGCCACAGAGTGGCTCTCTCTGCATCGGATGGCCGTAAAAGGTTATTGCAGGATGCCTCCATATCGAGGCATCACTGCAATAACCGGAAAGCAGCTGGAAGCGAGCAGGATCGCTTCCAGCTGCTTTCCACACCGAGGACGTGCAGGGTACGTCCTCAGGCGTCCTCGGTCGTTAAGGGGTTAATCATGCTATTTCTTAGGACTTTAAAAGACATAAAAAAACAATAGTCATAATTATAAATAATTAATAGATATGTTTTCTTGAGGGCAATCTCTGTGCTGCTCCGTGGAAATTCTAACAGTAAAGTCATAATTAGACATTCATGATTTAGAAATGACTTCTATTATTAAATGTGCTTTGTTCTTTTGGTATTCTATGTTGAAGAATATACCAAGCTATGGTGATAGGGGCTCAGCAGTCTATAACAGCAGTATTTGCAACAATGTATATAACATTGCTATAAACTGCTGTTGGGTGGCTAAAGACATGTGCACACTCTTAAAGGGACACTGAACCCAAATTTTTTCTTTCACGATTCAGATAGAGCATGCAATTTTAAGCAATTTTCTATTTTACTCCTATTATCAATTTTTCTTCATTCTCTTGGTATCTTTATTTGAAATGAATGAATGTAAGTTTAGATGCTGGCCCATTTTTGGTGAACACAATGTGTTGTTCCTGCTGATTGGTGGATAAATTCACCCACTAATAAACAAGTGCTTTCTATGGTCCTGAACCAAAAAAATAGCTTAGATGCCTTATTTTTCAAATAAAGAAAGCAAGAGAACGAAGAAAAATTGATAATAGGAGTAAATTAGAAAGTTGCTTAAATTTGCATGCTCTATCTGAATCATGAAAGAAAAAATGTGGGTTCAGTGTCCCTTTTAGCTCACCTATGATTACTCTTTAGCAAATGATACCAAGAGAACTAAGCAAAATTGATAATGGGAGTAAATTGGAAAAATGTTTCAAATTTCACGCTCAATCCAATTTTCAAAGTTTACTTCTGATTTTAGAGTCCCTTTAAGCTTATCAAAATCTGATAGATTCATATTTAAATAAATAATAAACAGAGGGGTCTGAAACTGGACCTAAACTACGGAAGCCAACAATAGAAACCAGTCCGATTTTAATTGGGGACATGAAACCCAATTTTTTTCTTTCATGATTTAGAAAGAGTATGCAATGTTAAACAACTTTCTAATTTACTTCTATTATCTATTTTGCTTCATTCTCTTGATATCCATTGCTGAAAAGCATATCACCCATGTGCATTGCCATTTCTTCAGAAAAGGATATCTAAAGAATGAAGCAAATTAGATAATAGAAGTAAATTGGAAATATCTTTAAAATTGTATTCTCTACCTGAATCATGAAATAAAAATGTTTGGTTTAGTGTCCCTTTAAAGGGACATTAAACCTAAACATTTTCTTTCATGATTCAGATAGAGAATACAATTTTAAACAAACCTTCAAATGTACTTCTATTATCTAATGTGCTTCATTCTTTAGATATCCTTTCTTTAATAAATAGAAATGCACATTGTGAGCCAATCACATAAGGCATCTATGTGCAGCTACCAATCAGAAGCTACTGAGCCTATCTAGATATGCTTTTCAGGAAAGAATATCAAGAGAATGAAGCAAACGAGATAATAGAAGTAAATTAGAAAGTTGTTTAAAATCGCATGTTATTTCTAAACCATAAAATAATTTTTTGGGGTTTAATGTCCCTTTAACCCCCTTTAAATGTTTTATTGAAAGGGACACTGACGTTTTGTTTTTTTTCTTGGTTGCTTATAAGAGAGAGCATTTTAAAATGTATTAAAATATATTTTTAACCCTTTGGCTGCTAAGCCATTTCCCACCTGGGTGCTAATATTTTATTTTATTTTTTTTATTTTTGAAATTTTTGAATTTTTTTTTAACTTTTTTATTTTTTTTTTACAGACCCCCAAGACTTACACTGTTGGAAAGGTTAAAGGGACACTAAACCTACATTTTTTCTTTTGTAATTCAGACAGAGCATGCAATTTTAAGCAACTTTCTAATTTACTCCTATTATCAATTTTTCTTCGTTCTCTTGCTATCATTATTTGAAAAAGAAGGCATCTAAGCTTTTTTTTGGTTTAGAACTCTGGACAGCACTTTTTTATTGGTAGATGAATTTATCCACCAATCAGCAAGGACAACCCAGGTTGTTCACCAAAAATGGGCCGGCATCTAAACTTACATTCTTGCATTTCAAATAAAGATACCAAGAGAATGAAGAAAATTTGATAATAGGAGTAAATTAGAAAGTTGCTTAAAATTTCATGCTCAATACTAACGCGACTTGCTGGAGGGGTTGTGGGTCCCCAGGCACGATGGCCCATATATGGTGGCATTGCCCTAAGTTGCTCCCTTTCTGGAATGACATAACAGAACACTTGAAACTCATTCTAGGTGACCAATTCTACCTATCCCCTCTCACAGCTTTATTTAGTTATAAACCAGATAAGGGGTGTAAATTTAGATGGAAACTCCTACAATATTGCCTAAACAGTGCCAGGCTGCTCATCGCTCGTAAGTGGAAATCCTCAAAGGTGCCGACTGTGCAGGAGTGGCTACACAACACATCTGAACTCCTTGAAATAAAAACAACTCCCTATCAGTTTTTCATAATATCCAGTTTTACTGGGACTCTCTCTCCCATACACTAGTTACTTTGGATAAATAGACTGAAATTTACAGCTCCCTATAGCCCAGGTGGACCTTCCCCCCCCCTTTTTTTTCCTTACCCCCCCTGACACTCTTCCCCTCTTTTATCTGACCCTATGCAATAGCTGGAATGGTTGATAGGTTGTTAGATAATTTATTTTAACCCGTCTGTTTCATTTATGTTGATATATCTTTCCTTTTATTTTTATTATTTATAAGTATCAAAGGTATGATGGGAATACCTATCCAGACTGAATGCATACCATCCATCACTTGGTCACGTTTGTGGCATAACCGACTGTTAGCTATTGTACTACCTGCAACTAATTGTACATTTTTTTTTTTTTATCACTTTATGGTATGACACTCTGTATCGCAGTTTATTTTTCCATAATAAAGCTTTTTAAAAAAAAAAAAATGTCATACTCAATCTGAATCACGAAAGAAATTTTTTTGGTACAGTGTCCCTTTAAGCGATTACCTTTCCAACAATGGGTCTTGGGGGTCTGTAGCTGCTTAGATGCCTGAGATACAGGCTTCTAAGGAGCATGCCCCCTCCTCCTATACTTAACATTGTTAAGTATAAATAAAGTTGCGCAATGACGTCATCGTGTAATTGCGCGTAACGTCACCGCGCATCACATGAAGCCCCGGCGATGCCTGTCACTCTACAGGCACGATCGCCGGGGTAGGAGCAGTAAGGAGCCCCCAGATCTCCCTCAAGGTGGGAGAGTGCTCATGACGGCTCTGAGCCGACTCGTCATTAGCACCAGAGTGAGAAACTCTGTGACGGCTCAGAGCCGTCATTAGCACTCAAAGGGTTAATGGATGTTCCCTAATAAAAGTTATTTTTGTTTGTTTTTTAAACGAGAGAGACCGAAGTGAGGACTGAAATATATCACTTGTTTATACAGGACAGCCAGCATATTTGAAAATAGAAGTGAATTTAAAAGTGTCTTAAAATGACATGATCTATCTGAATCATGCAAGTTTAATGTTGACTTTCCTATCCCTTTAAGATAAAATGAAGCAATTGTTATCTTTTTTTATCAGTAAAGGGACAGTAAAGTCAAAATTAAACTTTCATGATTCAGATAGAGCATGCAATGTTAAACAACTTTCCTTTGTTATCAAATTTGCTTTGTTCTCTTGGTATCTTCTATTGAAGAGTAAAACTAGGTAGGCTAATAAGAGCTCAGGAGTGTGCACGTGTCTTTAGTACTCTATGGCAGCAGTGTTTTGCAACATTATTTGTAGCTTTGTAAAACAATGTGGCAAAACACTGCTGCCATAGAGTACTAAAGACATGTGCACACTTCTGAGCTCTTATGAGCCTACCTAGTTTTACTCTTCAATAAAAGATACCAAGAGAACAAAACAAATTTGATAACAGAAGTAAATTGGAAAGTTGTTTAATGATTCAGACAAAGCATGCAATTTTAAAGTTTAATTTTGACTTTACTGTCCCTTTAAAGATAAAAGATAATTATTGCTTGCTAAAATCAGCTGGATGATGTGCTCAATAAATGGGTCCTTAAAGTTTAGTTTTGACTTTACTGCCCCTTTAAATCAATGTATAGTATGCCATCAATGCATGCTTTGGGTATCTAAAGTAACATTTATAACTAACAGAAAATGTTATTACACTGCCCCACCCAGCTACGTCTTAAAGGGACATGAAACCCAAACATTTTCTTTCATGATTCAGATAGAGAATACAATTTTAAACAACTTTCTAATTTACTTGTATCATATAATGCGTTTCATTCTATTAGTATCATTTGTTGAAGGAGCAGCTACTGGTTTCTAACTGAACACATGGATGAGCCGATGACAATTGGTATATATATGCAGTCACCAATCAGCAGCTAGAACCTAGGTTCTTTGCTGCTCCTGAGCTTCCCTAGATAAACCATTCAGCAAAGGATAACACGAGAAGGAAGCAAATTAAATAATAGAAGTCAATTAGAAAGTTGATTAAAATTGTATGCTCTGGGGGACTTCCGGTAGGCGGAGCGGCGGGTCAGCAGCACAGAGAAAGAGCTCCGTGCCCCGCAACTTGGTAAACACTATTAAACTGCTGCTGACCACGCTACCCCACACGCCATCCTTGTTGGGAAGTTTGCTGGACATCAGCCCAACTGGACTTTTGTGTGAAGGGCCGAATATCGCCCTTGCCCCTGGAAGGAATTTGAAGTGCGCAGTGGTGCGCATATCGCGGGCGCCATCTTGGATTGGGCCGACATCACAGCAGCTCCTCCAGCGGTTCACCCGGACCTGGAGAACACCCATCCCATCAGTCGGAACCATAACGGAGTGGGTGAGTTGCGGCAGACCGCAAGGCTGGCCTTTTTCTATGACCGTTTGGGTCAGAATTGTTGAGAGAAAGGAACGGAGAGGACTCTATGCAGAAAGGAAGAGGGAACTTACATCTGAATACCTCTAATGCACACCTGCATATATATACATAATCTGACCTGACTAAGTCCCCAAGCAGAAACCGCTACACTCTCTAGGGCAGAAATTGTGTAAAATTACGAAAACATTAGAAACCCTGCTGTTATAAAAACATCTGTTTTGCTTTGCATTTGCTCCCTTGATTCCAACAAACAGTCATACATGCTAGATGAGCCTATATGCATGATAACCTCCACTACACAGTGTGAAGGCTGGTTTTTTCAGGACACTCCTAAGAATTACAAAAAGCTGCAGTTTACAAGGCAGATTCCTCCAGGCTGTTGTGGAGATACTACGAGACTGTGCAAAATAAATCTTTACATTCTCACCCCAAAGGCACATGCTAACATATTGGGAACTTTACATATACAAATACAAGTGACTGGCTTTGGGGATTTATATGAAGCTAGACAAATATTTTCCGCCTATTTCCAGTTCGTTGGCGGGAAAGATGACATCCAGAAATAAACAATCAGATAAGAAGAGACCAGCTCCAGACTTACACTCTGAGTCCCCGTCATCCCCTAAATCCTTAAATTTAATCACGACAGACTCCTCTGCCTTGCTTCAAGACTTAAAATCATTCTTTTTGCCAAAAATGGAGTCACTCCAGGCTGGGGTGGACACGCTTACTAGCGAGGTGCGTCAGTTCTCCACCAGAATAACCCAAGTTGAGCAGCGAATTTCAGATGTCGAAGATAGACAAGTGGCAGCTTCTACCTCAGTACGACAACTCGTACGCCAAAACCAAATACTACAAGAAAAGGTAGAAGACCTTGAAAATCGCAGCCGAAGAAACAATCTCAGAGTAATTGGCGTCCCGGAAACAATTAAAAATAAGGATCTGCTAGAGTTTACAGCCCTCACAATCCCTAAATTGCTAAAAATAAATCAGGATCATTTGCCCCTAGATGTAGAGCGAGCCCATCGCATAGGCCCAGATAGAGGCCTGGAGACCATGAACTCTCGCCCACGCCAAGTAATTTTCAAGTGCTTGAATTACCAAGAGAAATTGGCCCTACTACGAGCATATAGGGCACATTCTGGGGACTTGATTTTCGAAGGGAAAAAGCTTCTCATATTCCAGGACTTCTCAGCAGAAGTGACTAAGCTCAGAAAAGAATTTGCCCCACTGTGCTCCCGTCTACATAAAGAAGGGAGACAAGCTTCTTTATTATACCCGGCTAAACTAAGACTGCAAACACCCGCGGGCCCCAAGTTCTTCACTGCTCCCAAAGATCTACAGGACTTTCTAGACCGGGAGGGGCAGGATATTGTCCGCTGAACTCTCTCTAAGCCTTTCCATAGTTTTTCTAACTTTATTATGTCCAAATGGAAAAATGGATGTACTTGTTACCTTCCATGGTGAGAAGAGACGCTGAAAGGACCTTCAGCGGCACTGGACTATCCCTAAAGTTCATGCAATGTTTAATAGTGCATCTAGTATCTACATTATGGGGATTATTATCTCCCTCAGGTTTGTTCAGCCGGCAGGAAGTAGACAGAGACAATAGGCACATGGTGACTCTGTTTTCAATTATTTATCTGTTTTCATTTGGTTATTTGTTGTGTAGGCTTGAATGTATGAAAGCGACCTATACTGTTCTTTACCTGTTATTATATTTACAACAGATGACCTACAGACACTATTCTGTGAATGAATCAGCTCCTCGTTGTTGTTCACCTGCGATCAGGCCAAACAGGAAAATGCCAATTCCTGGGATAAGTAAAAAGTTTATCAATATCAATGTTACTTTAGGTTTAAAGCTGTTGAGAGTGTGTGTTAATTGTGAATGGGATCCCCCGTGTAATAGAACCATGTCAAGACTATATACTAGGCCCCTTTTGCTTAAATTTACTAGAACTCATGAGCATGCCTTATATTCTACTTCAGGGACAATCGCAAGTTATGTGAATGGCCAATACAGACATGAAAAGATTACTAGTGAACTGACATATATTAGTAAAATGTATATCAAATTAGTATCTATAAGACTAGAACCCTTGCGTTTCTCAACAGCCATTGTGAGATTGTGCTGCTCCATAGATTATGCCTTAGACGTGGGAAAGGGTGAGACGACCCCCCTGCAGTTTGTTACTTATATGTGGCAACATCTGCGATCTCATATACTGACTCTTGTGAAATGCTTACAACTATATCTGAATATAAAGGAAAAAAAAAAAAAAAAAGCTGAGATTATCCTACCAACCCTATATGCAAGTGATATATATGACTGTTGTAGACATTTGTCTGTTATGTAATCGTGTTAGGCCCTCAAAGCTAATGATATCTACTGTATTAATATACTCTTGTATTTATTTCCAAAGATGGGTGCGTCTCCACTCTGAGGGGCTTACCCAACAGGAACCCCCGACACCTCAGAATTCCTGTTACTGGGTTAACCGACCTTCTCTTTCCTCACCTAACTGTAAGTACGGTCCCCTGGCACCCAATGTAATTGCATGGACCCTACAACACATTCGGACGCTCATTTGTCTTACTATAGTGGCCTTCCTGCCCCGGGAAAATTGTCCTTTAATAGTGAGACCCCAGAGAACATTAGTCACAGACGTATTCTTCCCTATAACTTACCTATATTATGGCACAGCGATGTAGCATAGTTTCTTGGAATGTGGGGGGAATTACATCCCCCGCTAAACGAAGCAAAATTTTACACCATTTAAACACAATCCAGACAGATATTGCGCTCCTTCAAGAGACCCACTTAACAGAAGAGGAACACAATAAACTTAAAATAAGGTGGGTTGGGCAGGTCATAAACACACCAACCACAGGCAGAAAGAAGGGAGTTGCGATACTAATCAGAAAAGGACTAGATGTTAGGTTCACCAATACCTCTATAGATGCGAAAGGCCGGTACATTATAACAAACCTGCATATAGCCTCCAAAACTTACCTACTGTGCAACATCTATGGCCCAAATAACCTCTCCCCTCAGTTCTGGCAGCAGATGCAAACGAATTTAACTAGAAGAAGTGAATTTCCAATAATTATCGGAGGGGATTTCAACATGACACAACTCTCCCCACTTGACAGATTTGCAGAGACTGCACCTTCCTTAACTACAGGATCTAGCTCCCAGAGACAGAAAAGTGAGACTAATATAACCTCAGGGTTTAGAGAAGGGTTGGGGCTGGTCGACTTATGGAGATTACGCAACCCAGACCTCAGAGATTACACATGCATGTCCAAGTCACACCACACACTGTCTAGGATTGACTATTTTCTCACAACCCCAGACCTCACTCCTACCATCTCACTGAGTAAAATACATCCCATTACCATCTCAGACCATGCCCCCATCTCAATCCTGCTTGACTTTTCCCCCCCAGAAAGCTTACAGAGAACATGGAGATTCCCCACACACCTCTACAACAATGTAGATTTTCGCCAGCAGTTGATCTCTTACTGGATAGAGTATAATACAGATAACACACAACATCACAGCAATATAGATCTCTTTTGGCATGCTTCAAAAGCGGTATTGAGAGGGAGGGTCACAGCTTATACATCGCATCACAAAACTCTGGCCAAGAAAGTGACAAATCAATTGTTGGGAGAATTATCGGAGGCATATAACGCTTACTTACACCACCCTACTGACCAGACTAGACAGCGCTATTACGAATTAAAAAAAGAGAGAGACACCCACATTCAAATGGTGGATAATATCCACACCATTCACCGCCAAGGTAAATTCTATAGATTCGGAAACAAAGCCTGGAAAATTATGGCAAATATGGTCAAAATTGTCACCCCCCGAGCTAACATCCCAGCAATAGCTACCGCAAACGGTCTACACACAGACACCCCTTCAATTATGCGAGAATTTGTAACATACTATACTAAATTATACTCTAAGCAGGACATTTCAGAACATCATAAGAACCAGTTCTGGAAGGAAGTTGACATCCCTGCCCTACAACAGGAGCAATTATCCACCCTTAATGCCCCAATACAAATACAGGAGGTCATGAATGCCATAAAAAACGCCAAATAAGGAAAAGCGTCGGGACCTGATGGTCTTCCCGCAGAATACTATAAAATCTTACAAGCAAATATAGCCCCTGTTTTGGCAAAATTATTCTCAGAGTACCTAGAGGGGACCTCAATCCCAGACCCCAGATTTACAGACGCCACAATATGTGTTCTTCCAAAGCCAGATAGGGACCCTACCCTACCGGAGTCATATAGGCCGATTTCCCTATTAAATGGGGACTATAAATTATTCACCAAAATTTTAGCAAACCGGTTGGCAGACGTACTCCCTTCGCTGGTCCACCCGGACCAGACAGGATTTGTCAAACACCGCTCCTCAGTGGTCAACTTGCGTAAGACACTTGCAGTTATAACACAATACCATCAAGCCCATGCTAACCCCTCCAAACCACCACTGGTAGACGCATGTTTGCTCTCTGTTGATGCGGAGAAAGCATTTGACAGGGTGGAATGGGATCATCTCTATACCTCCCTGGCTAGGTTTGGCATAACGGGTCAGTTCCTAGATGTCATCCAACAACTATATCGAATGCCCTCGGCGTCACTTATCATAAACGGCGGTCTGTCCTCCTCTTTTCGCTTAGAAAGAGGTACTAGACAAGGCTGCCCATTGTCCCCACTTCTATTCGACCTGGCCATAGAACCGCTGGCGTGTTATATACGCCAACACTGTGCGGGCCTTCAGGTTCATGGGCAACGCATACATATTTCCCTGTTCGCAGATGACCTCTTGTTATATATTAGCAACCCGGCTCTAAATGTCCCTAGACTATTAGACATCATGGTAAACTTTGGCACCTTCACAGGGTATAAAATAAATGAAACCAAATCTGAAGTGACCTGGCTAAAAAACGAGGAAGGTGCAACCCTTCAAAATACAAACCTTAAAATCACAACAGGCACATTCAAATATTTAGGCATCCATATCCATGTAGATCCGACCCGCATATACCGTCTTAACATCCCAAAGGTCATACTTAATGTGCAAAATATCATACGGGGATGGAGAGGTCTCCCCCTCTCCCTTCATGGTAGAATTCACCTATTGAAAATGATAATCCTACCAAAAATACTGTACCCCTTGCAAATGCTTCCTCTTCTGCTACACAACAAAGACATACAAACCATCTCCTCCACTTTTGCATCATTTGTATGGAATCAAAAGAAACATAGAATCAGCATGTCTAAGCTGTCTATGCCATTGGGAGCAGGGGGATTCATGTTTCCGAACATCCAATGGTATAACTGGGCAACATTAGCCAAGCTGGTCTTGGGGTGGCTAACTAGATCTGACTACTTTAGCCCTGCGGTAGAGAGGGATAGTGCAGCACCGATGAACCTAGCTTACCTTCCACACTCCACACTTCAGGCCTTACCACGCCACATTTCGCAAAATATACTGTTTAGGGATCCAATCAGGGCCTGGCACAAACTGTGTCGCTTTTGGAAAATAGATCATACTGTGACCAAATATCTGCCAATACAGGGGAACCCTAAATTTATACCTGGCTACACTACCCGAGCCTTTCAGAGATGGGGAGCAGTAGGCTTGACATCTGTAGCACAGTTAATCAATCCTCTTACACTTGAACTCACCCCCTTCCAGACTTTGAGGGAAAAACATGCTATTCCCCTGGACACAAGGTTTGCCTATTTTCAGTGTAGACACTATATTAGGGCTCTTATAACAGAAAAGCAGCTTACGACTACAAGCAACAGCATAGATAGACTATTTCGCATAGTAAACCAGGGATCTCACTCTATTACTCGCATCTACTCTGAGATTACGCAACAACTAGAACAACCTGTCCTACAAACAATACACAACCGATGGCAAGGGATGAGAGACATAGTGGTTACTTCTCAGGAAATAACAGCTAGCTTTCAGAAAGTTAGGATGGCCACTCTTTCAGCATACTCAAGGGAAGCACATACTAAATTAGTCCACCAGGCATATGTCCTCCCAAGCCTAAGACTAAGATGGGTCCCGCAGGCAGTTGACAAATGTAATAAATGTTCTCTCCCGTCCCCAGACCTTATTCACATGCTATGGGACTGTCCTAGACTGAAGGGACTGTGGGGAAGGGTTAAATACTGGCTCCAGAAAGTATTGCGACAAGAGATAACCCTAACCCCTTCTAATATTATCTTTCTTCATAACTTGGAAGTTGCACCACAGTCCCAGAAATTTTTACACTCGACAATTCTACTTACTAGGAGACTAGTCATGCAATACTGGGCCGACAGTAGATCCCCCCCTTTTACAAAATTAATACAAGCAATACATACCCAAGCTCTACTGGAACAAGCGGACGTGCAGGGAGATCTTGACAAAAGAATAAAAGCTTTCATACATAAATGGGAACCATATTTGCTGTATGTCCCCTCACGTATCAGACAAAAATTACTATACCCTTTTCGGAACTCATCGTTTATACTAGAGGAAAACTTGAGGGGCAAATGGCTCTCCTCGCCTTCCTAATTAGTCTCCCCTTGATCCCACATGCGCTGAGTAGACTCATCTCCCATTGTGTGCGATGGGGTGCCAGGGCCCCGCCAATCCCTAACCCCATTACCCCCCCCCTCCCCTCCCCTCAGGAGTGGAGACGTCCTGCTGTAATGTATGAGGTATTTATGTTATGGTTATTGTTGTATATTTTATATTATGTTTTTGTTTTGTTATGTTTCAAAAATAGAAAAATTGAACCAGGTTTACTTCCTGCAGTGGAACTACCTCACTGGAGGGGACCTTCCCTACCCTTTTGGATGGGAAGAATGTTGTCGCCTTCATAACTGTATCAAACTAATGTGAAAATGTAACTTCTGTCAACTGTAACTTCCATGTAGGATTGGACCTGGAATATAAATAAAGTTTTTAAAAAAAAAAAAAATTGTATGCTCTGTCTAAATCATGAAAGAAAAATTTGGGGTTTCATGTCCCTTTAAGGCTGCCAGAATTATCTGTGGAGAAAACTGATTAAGATTTGCAACCTCATCCATGGTTTCCTATACAGTTATGAATTACAAATGCTTTAGGGTTTCCAGGGAGAAACACGTATTTCCTTCTCTTCTGGACAGCACATGAAAAGTTTTGCTAGAGTCAGACAGTAGTGGAAACCTTAACGCTATGTTTTGTGTCGGCCCCAGAATGTTTTAAACGGACCCCGAGTCTAAGAAGCATGGCTCTATGGCAGTAGGGTTTGCAACAATGTTTATTGCAATATTATACACTGTTGCCATAGACTGCTAAAGACACCTGCATGCTTCTGCAACTACTAGTTCTTCTCTTCAACAAAGGATACCAAAGAACAACGAAAAATTTGATCAGATGTTAATTGGAACTTTTTTAATCCTTGTTGTGTGTCCTAATGGTTTTTTGCGCACCTATAATAGTGCGGGTCCCACCAACAGATAAAAAAACACGCTATTACTTCAGAAATAGCAAGGTCTTGCAGCTTTATTTAGACCATTACAGTTAAAATGTCAGATAAATACAGGGTATGTTAGCTGTCTTTAAGGGAATATAATATGAATCGAAACCATGAAAGTTTAATTTTGACTTAACTGTCCCTTTAAAAGTGAACTCCTAAAAAGTGTATTAGAAGTCACTTGATATTTAATATGAACACTATTTGTAGAAAATTTGTTTTTGTAAATCAAACCAGAACATTTTTCTTCCAAAGGTCATTTTGAAAAATGTTAAAGGGACTTAAAGGGACACTAAACCCAAATGTTTCCTTTCATGATTCAGATAGAACATGCAATGTTAAGCAACTTTCTAAATTACTCCTATTATCAATCTTTGTTCCCTTGCTATCTTTATTTAAAAAGCAGGAATATAAGCTTAGGAGCTGGCCCATTTAGCCACCAATAGTCAAGCGCTAACCAGGTGCTAAACCAAAAATA